>NC_052359.1:10892589-10936182 GCF_009727055.1 Benincasa hispida
CCCCCTGGACTTCTTTCGACTCAAAAGTTTGTTTGGCTTCATGCCACCCCGGGCAGCAAAACTCGCTTAATTCCCCGATTGCAGAAACGAGGATTCTAAATTTTTTTATTTTTGTTTCTCTAGGCATTCTGTCCTTCTCCTGGTTGAAGTTCATCCTCCTTCGCTTACACTCCGCTCTACTCGGATAGGCGGTCTCATAACTAGAGTGAAATTCACCCAATTGAATGTAGAGGTAACGGGTGTACGTATTTTTCTCTCTTAGGCCATCTCAATCTCCTATAGACTTTCCTTCTCTTCCGCGATGATCAAAGGGCATACTGAGAGTAACTCAGTAAATTTTTGTTCATACTCAACAACCGTCATCATTTCTTGAGTTAGCCTAAGGAATTCCCCCCTCCTTCGCATCTCTAAAGGACTAGGGTAGTTTTAATCCTCAAATACTTGTCTAACTCAGATCAAGTCATAGTTTCTGAACTACGCCTTCTAGCCTCTATCACTTTCCACCACTTTCAGCCCCTTTTTTGCAGCAAGAATTGCCGCTAACTCGCATTACGATCCTTAGGGCATCTCATAACTTTAAAACACTTCTCAATACAAATCCAACCAGATTTCAGCATTTAATGGAATATGTGGTTCCATCGAACGTTGTGGCTCCTAGAAGCTTTTAGCCTTCTCGATCCGAAGCTTCTTTTCTGCGATCGTTTTTGAATCGATCCTACACTCGCCGCTATTTTTGAGTGATTCATCGAAAACTCGATCCTCCATCTGAGGATTACTACACTTACCTTTGGTGTACTAAACTCGTTTTCAGAAGTTGCCTCCTGTTTCTACTGAGTTTCTAATCTTTCCCCTTCGGATTTGGGTCCAATCTAATTCAGGACCTCCTCTGGTAGGTTCAACATTCCTCTCCTCAGTCTGCTTACTCCGCTTGCCACTTCTTCCTCAGCATCTTTGTCTAATTATTTAGGTACACATGTTAGGGACTTATCTATGGGATTAATCTAATGCATGAAACTCTCTCTTTCACCCAAAGTCTTATGTTTTAGTACTAAGCTAGCTTAAATCTTTCCTAAACTTATGTATAACCCATCTTTTAATACCAATTGGTATCAATATCAATTCTCAATTTTCCCAAAAATTATGCTCTGATACCAAAACTATCACATTCCCGCCCGATCAACCTCTTAAGCCTAGAGAAGGGGCAGATTGCAGCAGTTAATCAACCTTTAGGCTGACACTTACTGCCTAAAAACTCTTGCAATAACTCTGATACCAAATATGCAACGGGATGGCTGTAGGCCCACAATTTTATTAACTTAGAAACTTAATATGTTTAGAGTATTTACAACATTAGATTTAACAATCCCAAAACCCACAAACCCTAGTCCTTATATGAACAATCAGTAATATGTGTACAATATTAACAGTAACACCATAGCAAACGGTTACAAAGTCTTTTCGTCCTTTAGTGGGCAGAGCAGATATTGAGTTGTCTTGAGAGATTTGACACTAACTGGGGAGAGATAAAAACATTTGAAAACGGGTGAGCTTACGCCAGGCTGAGACCGAGAAGAATAGTAAATTCTCATGCATAATTTCAGAAAATAGTTTTATCTGGAAATATAAACTTTTGCAGCAATAAAATATTTTCCAAGCGTAAATTATATAAAGCTGTTTTAAAACATAAAACAGTAAAATCATTTCTCAAATCAAAATACTGTATAACTGGTAAAAATAATCCCAAACAAACTGCTAGTCCAAGAGAACCTTTTGCTCAATCTCTGACAATTATTTCCGCTGTGGCCATATTAGGTACTAGACTGCTCAGATACCTTCTCCTTGTACTTCATTATCGAGCTACTAGGATACCTTTCTAACGTTCAGTATCCGGTTGGTTGGTACCTTCTCAAACGTACTTCATACCAATAGATAACCTTCTCCTTGTACTTCAGTATCTTATTTGGGTGGATGCCTTCTCTTCTTGTACTTGGCATTGCATATTACCCAAAATATTTATAAACATATTTTCTCTTTAAAGCATGTACATATAACACATTATAAAACATGCTTTAAAGATGTAACGCATGCTGGATAAATAACATATTTAAAATGATTTTTCAACAATAACATGTGTTCACAACACAACCAGATCTTGCTTGGAAAACTTTATAAAACTAGTAGGCATGAGAATTATTTTCGCAAACATGCTTTCTGTAAAACGTTTGTAATAAAAAATTTTAAAAACATTTTAGTTTGAAAACCATTTTAGCCACTCACCTCGAATTCTTAGGAATTTCACTCTAGTAGCTCCTCGGTTCCTTTTTCACCCAGTAATCCAGATTCAACTTACAACTTAGATTACTCATAATTCTGGAACCTTATTTAGAAATACTTCCTTCTACAAACTTATTCTAAATGTCTTAGAATCTTACCCTAAACTTGCAGCTCATAATTTCTCGTGGTTTGGCCGGAATCTCAAACTCTTCAAGACTGGCCCAGACTGATCTCGACAGTCTGACCCTTCTGCTTCTTCTAACCTCCAGCCCAGTTCCTTTGAGCCTTTTCCTCTGCAGCCCTACTCTGAAACTAGACTTCTAGAGTTTAGACTTTGAAATCACTCCAAACGCACGAGTAGATTGGAAGAATCTCCTCGTCAAAGTTGACACATTCCTATGAACCCTCACTGCCTTCTATCTCTTACAAATTTATAATTTTTGTGTGATTTGAAAAAGAAATCCCAACTCCCTATTTATAGTGTTTCAATTGCTCGGGGAATTGACAGCACCTATACTTGGCTCATGGCTAAATGTTTAATCCTCCTTTATCAATGTAAACTGACCTTAATCTTGTGTTCAATGTGTTCTCCCAAACGCATCCAACATAATTTCTTAGGTTTAAATTTCTCTTAATTGGACACTTAGATTTTAATTGACGTTTGCCCTTACGTTTCAACTTTGTTTGTATCCAAATTAGGATTTTTAAATGCTAATCACCAAACGTCTAAATCATCGCCGGAAACTTGCTCGGCGTTCAAATGCATAGGCGAGGCGTGGGCGTGATATTCGAATGCAGCACAACCAGGCTTGGTGACGCACAGGCTCTCCGATCTTCCCACTTTCTCGCTGATCTCGCTCTTCCACTCTCGCTCAAAATCTCGCTCTCTCCATTCTCGCTCTCTCCAACTTTCTAGCTCAAAATCTCGCTCTCTCTTACTCTTGGCTCTCCCCCTCTTTCTCACTGGTTCTTGCTCTCTCCAATCTTTCTTGCTCAAAATCTTGCTCTCAATGATCTCGCTGGTCTCGATCTCAATGATTCTTCTCTCAACGATCTCGCTGATCTCACTCTCACAATCCTGCTTAGCTACTACGACATTGTTTGTCTCTGTGCTATTTCTACACGATTGTGCCACTAGTCACTCTTTGCTTCCAGTGCTTTGTGCACAATACACATTTCACATAAATTTTCCATACTTAGCCAATATTTTCCCAAATTTCCCAAATTCATGTCATATATTTTCTTCTCAATACCCATATCTCTTTTCACCATTTCACACTAACCTTTCTCATAACCTACTTATTATACAAATTTCATTACAATTTCACCAATTAAAACTTACTTGTTTATATACAAATTATAAATAGAACCAATTAAGTAGAAAATTAAGAAACAATTATAGAAACACACTTAAGTGTAAAATATGGATTCGTTTCATATACAAACTCTTTGTATAGGACACCCGACTCAACATGTTCCACATGAATGGTCAGGATCAGACCAGTTATAGCAATTTACAAACATTTTAAAACATCTACAAAGTGAGCCATATCCGTAGTGCCACAAGGATACATCATACTCTTTTTATCCATCTACTAACAACCATTAGGTTATTACTTAAGGCATGATCCACTTGTATGTCTCACATACATGCTTAAGTTACATAAATATAACCACGAATCTTAGTTTATGAATTGGAGTAATGCTTATAAAAATAACATTTATTTTATTAATAACAAGTGTGTACAAAATATTACAAACTACGAGACTACCAGGAGAATAGGATCAAATCCACAACATAAAGTGGATTAGGTTTTAAGTAAATAGTCAAAATGATCTATAGTAATATAATAATGTTGGTGCTTATTCTGGAACACTATTGGATGCGGCCTACTCTATAGTTGTTACAAGGATGTTATAGTGCTATAACGAAGTGATCTTAATTTGTACATGTCATAGATATGAGAATTGGGGCGTCCTTGCAATGAGTTTACACAAATCGAACCACGAAATAAGTCACTCTTACTTTATAACGTTAATTTACTGTTTAAAAACTGACTATTTCAAATCGATGACCTAGGTACTTGAACTTAATCCTGAGCTAACTATGAACTCCTATTTAATGAGATCAAACCTTAGATTTGCATAAGTAGGGGTTGGCTCAACCAACATGACTCAATAACACTGCCATTTAGGGTAAGAACTTGGTAGAATAGCTGGGGACATAGGGTGCAAAATGGAATTCACATCCTACTTGTTTTCAGGGATAGTAGAGAGGATTGTTCTTTAAATGCACGACTGTCTTGAGCAAGGGCTCGACTCTCCTCATTGGTTCGAGGGGACTCGTTTTGATGATTGAATCACAACAAATTGTCATATTAGAGGATCAGTGGGACTCTTAAGGAACAAGAGGTGATCTCGGGGGATAAAACGGCCTTTTGACCCAGCCGTTATTATGAACAACCTGTGAAGGGTTAACTTACTAATCATGGTTATATCGAGTAGACACAATATATCTACAGTGAAGGGAATGCAATTACGGGATTTGTTGGAGTGACCCAGTAGTTAACGAATGGGGTTTAATTCGGTGTAAGAAGTTTAGCCAATTAATCTCGGATCATTGAAGCCCATGATCTGTAGGTCCCCTTACTAGCTCACAAACGGATTAGCCTTAGAGTAGTGTGATAAGTTTATTTGAAACGTTCAAATTAGAATTATATGATATATAATTACACGTTTAATTTTGGAATTAAATGAAATTGGAGAATCGATTAATATTTAAATATGATTTAAATATTAAATTCATGAAATAAAGATTCATGGTAATGGAATTGGTGAGGAATTAATTTAATATTTGATATTAAATTAATCAAATTAATCAAATTATTTAATTAATTTATTAATTTTATTAGAAAAATTAATTTTGTAAAATTAATAAAATCTCAAATTCTTAATTGAAATAACTTTTGATTTTGGAAATCAAAATTCAAAGTAAATTGAAAAATGCAAAAAATCCCAAAAGTAGGATTTTTCCACTTACAATTTATAGTAGCTCACACACAATTCCATTCCTCTTTAGCTTAATAATTCAAGCATGAGCTATGATTCATGCAAGGCTGTTAGTTGCATGAAAATCATGCAATACAAGGCAGGAATTTTGAGTGGAATGAAGGGATAACAATCGTTGCTGAAGCTGAGAATTTGTGCTGAAGAAGTGTTCTTCACACTGTGAAAAACCAGTAACCTTCTCTCCAATTCCCCTCGATTCAAGCTTATTTTGAGTCTCACAACTCAATCTAAGGTACCAAGAGAATAGTAGGGAAGACCTTGTGGTGGTTCACATCCAAAGACGAGGGAGATTGCAGCCAGAGTTCGTGAATCAAAGGTACTTCAAAGGTTAGTGTTGAAACTCTATTTTTAGTTTATGAGCATGCTTAGTTTGAAGCCAGAATTAATGAATTAGAATGTTTAATGATCCTGTTCTACTTTTGCTGCTTGCTTCCTAAATTCAACACACCTGTAGGGGGACTCAAGTAAAGGTGCCTCGAGGCTGAGTATAGGTCTCACCGTGTGAACTTTTAGGGGGAAACGTGATAGGAAAATGAAGTATTATATACTCTATTTTCCTCCACTGAGTCTTTTAACTAGGGTTAATTAACTTAGAAAAATATGCCTAATTATTTTTTACTAAGAGATTGTTTACTTTGCCGAGTGTAACATTTACTTTGGATAGTTAAAAAATATTGATTATTGTTAATTAAATGCTTTAATAAACTTTAATCAATCATTACATGCTTGTAACAAATCTATCTAATTCACCTTCCACGTTAGTTCTCAGGTAGGGGTATTCTATTTCCGTCAGCTTAAATACCCCAGCCTAGACAAAACCAACCTTAGACAAATGTCCCTTATAGATACATTTGTTAAAAATTTATTCTTTTAAGATTAACCAATTTAATCCTATTAAACTGATTAAAAGATTAAACCTATTTCTAATCTTATTAGAAATAATGTGATTATAGGTTTAATGTGAATCATATTTT
Source organism: Benincasa hispida (assembly GCF_009727055.1). NCBI lineage: Eukaryota > Viridiplantae > Streptophyta > Magnoliopsida > Cucurbitales > Cucurbitaceae > Benincasa > Benincasa hispida. The sequence continues at coordinate 10,898,907 of NC_052359.1, forward strand.
AAACTATTTAAAAATGATTTTCAACCTACGTGAGCATGCAATTCTTTATTATAGATTTTAATTTTTAGTTTCATTTATTAATAACTATTATGAAGAATAAATGAAATAAATTAAAACCTAAGATTACATCTAAATGACATACTTTGGCATAAAATAACATTTATAAATTACCTAAAGTATTGTCATGCTTCATGCAATCTCATTTTCATTACTTAACATACATAACATTTATATAATAAAATAATGAAAAAAATTAACAACATTCAACCAAACATACAAATTATATATTATAACATTCAACCAAACATACAAATTATATATTATAACCATTATAATATAAATGGTGCAAAGTAATATTATTATAACTCTTATATTATATGATGCATGAATTTAAACATGCAACTATATTATAACATTTATAATAATCATGATGGATTATTTATGCATAACCTATGGTGGGATTTTCTCTATATGACATACATTATGACATATATTATAAAATAAATCATACATCCAGTGCATAATTTAAACAACAATAATTTGGATCGAGATTGGACTCCTAAGAATTAATTAAATTAATATAACAATTACATTAATTTATTAATTAAAAAAACTAATTATTACAATTAATAAATAGAAAATACAAAGAAAAACTCTATTGGACCTATGGGAAACCGAGCCGCCGATTCGAACTGCTAGACCATGAACCGTCCACCAAAGCCGGTATGCTTTGCGTTTACAACATTCAGAACGACGTGGCGCTGTGCCCTGACGCCGCGACACTGGGAAACTTTTCTGTCACGCCACGTCGAGGTGTCGCGGCATTAGCACAACGATGCCACTGTACAGAGCAGCTTCTATATAGTGCGATTTTTGCATCGTTCTTCGTTTTGGCTTCGAATTTCTTCAAATCGACCCCATAAAAACAGGAACACGGACTAAATGAATTACAGAATCAATAGCAAATTTATGCCCAAAAACACTGGGCCCTTACATACCGCATTTGTAAAATTAAGTAGTAAATCTATAGATTAATCTCGAAAACATCCAAAATTGCAAAACACATACATCCACATTCATCAATGCAATACAAAAAAATCCCATAAAAAACTATGAATTTTATTTCGAAAGTAATAAAACTAGGACTCACAAAATGTCCGCTCTAATACCAATGGAAGGTTTGTGAAAACCTAAGCGGAAGCGAAATTAAATCCCAATTTGATTATTACAAAAAGGTAAAAATTCAGAGAAGAAATATAATGCATAGAAAAATTACAGCATGCTCTATGGAATAGAAAAGAGGAAATAGGGTTTGGTTATTACATATCCTTGAAGACACAAAAGTTCTTGATGGAAAATCTTCTTCAAAGATCTGTAACTCATGAACATTTTGATCACCCAAATGGCCTAATGATTGGACATCACCATAGGGAAACCTTTGTATTCTCTTGTAGGATGAGAATCTACAGGAGTTGTGGACTCTGTGTTAAAATTGGGAAAGGGAGAGAAAATCCTTTGAGGGGAGATTGCAGGAAAAAACGTGTTGGGAGTGTCCTCTGTAAAAACTACTCTGCATTGAATGGGAAGGAAGAAGATGAATCTCTCCTATACCCTAACCTCCCAGATTAACGATTATGAGAGAAAAAATGGGAGGGAAGTTTTTTTCATAACTCCCTCCCTTTAATTCAAAATTAAATAATATTAAATTAAAACAAATTTTAATTTAATAGTTATATAATAATTATATGTTATATCTAATATAAGATATAACCTATAGTTTTTATATGAATCAAATTCATATAATTAATATTTGAATCACATTCAAATACTTATTTCTTCTCAAAATAAACTTTATATTATAATGGATCAAATACATTATATTAACCATATCACATATAATTAATTTATATTGATTATATGATATATAATTAATTCCTTCAATTAATTTGAACAATTCAAATTAACCCAAAATTAATTTGATTCTTAATAATCCCAGTTGAGCTACCGAGGGGACCTTATGGATCTGTAAGTTGAAGCTCCAATATTACTTGGATAATTAATTAAACTCTTTAATTAAATTACCCAACTTCCATTAACTATCGATCATTCCACTTAAAACCGACAGTTGCACTCTTCGCACTACAAATATATTTATGTATTCGTTGGATATAACCAATCAACGGTGCGATGATCCTTCACAAGTTGCTCGTAAGTACAACTAGGTCAAAATTACCGTTTTGTCCTTGTAGTTACATCTATCTTCTTAAGTACCACTGATTCCTCTAGTGAACAATAAACCATAATCCAGCTATGACCAAACCACCCTCGAGTCAGGAGAGGGTGTGACACCACGTTGTTCAAGTCCCAGAATCAGTCCTTAAGAGAGCAATTTCTCTACTTACTCTAACTATAGAGAGAATGAGTGAGTTTCTTCTTGTGTAGTTGTGTTCCTAACTCCCCAATCAGACAAATCCCCAAAATGATAGGCATATTGAGTCGGCGAATTGGCCTCTCACCCATGCAAATCAAAAGACCGCCTTCATAAGTAGGACTTCACAACTCACTCAAGATTTAGGTTAAGTCACCTATGGTCATCCTGGTGAAATATAAGTCTTTTCTATCAACGGTGTTATATAGTGAGATTATTCATTTTGTGGTCATGTCTTACATAAACTCTTTGTATAGAACACTCCAGCTCTCATGTCTTCACATGAATGATTAGGATCAAATCATTTGTAGCACTTATAACAATTGTAATATCTACAAAGTGGGTCGTATTCGTAGTGTCACAAGGATAAAATACCTAGCTTTATCCATTTACTACAGACCATTTAGGTTATCACTTAAATATGATCCACCTCTATGTCTCCATATACATGTTTAAGTTATAGAAGATAATCTTATATCTTAGTTTATTGGTTTTGTGGGTTAATGCTACTAAATGTCAAATAAAATGCCTCAGATTTTGTTAGATAAATGAAATGTTTGCACAATACAATTACAAACTATAAGACCCATGAGACTTAGGACATCAACCCCAACAAAAAGGGGGCAACAACTCATCAAGTTCATCATCTACTAAAAAAATGCATGATAAGGAAATAAGTGAACTAAAAGCCAATGTTGAACAATCTCAATCAAAGATTAAGGAACTTGAAAACGTTAAAAAACAATGAAAGAGGATCATACAAGACAGATGAAAGAAATAAAAAAAAAATGATTGAAGAAGTAGTACAATCGCAGAGAGAAGGACCATCGAATTAGGTATATGATTACTTCATATCTAATTGGCTAATATGTTGCTATCCTACAGTTATGTCTTACTATTAGCTTTATTATAATGAATTGTTGGCCATCTTGCAGTTATGATAGCCAAACAACTGAATTTTCATATGTTTGTGGAGGTTTATCATGAAGTTTAAATGTTGTGTGGGGTGGGTCGGGATTAGTTAAACTTGTTTTGGAGTTCAACTTTTGGTGTTTTTGTGGAGGTTTTTGAAATTTGATTGTTGTGTGAGGTGGGCTGAGATTAGATAAACTTGTTTTAGAGTTCAACTTGTGGTGTTTTTGTGTGTTTATGGAGGTTTATCATGAAGTTTGAATGTTGTGTGGGGTGAGTTAAGATCAGTTTTCAAATAAGAGCCCCTTGAGAGTTCTTCCTATTGGATTTGGTGTCTTAAATCACATATATCTTGTAGTTTGTAAAAATAAATTATATATTTGATAAAATAAGAGGTATTTTACTAACGTTTAGACTACATTAATTCAATCCAATAAACTAAGATCCAAGATTATTTTATGAAACTTAAAACATGTAAGTGGTTGACATACAAGTGGATCATGTTTAAGTAATAACCTAAATGGTCTGTAGTAAATGGATAAGGTTGGGTATCTTATCCTGGTGACACTATGAATACGACCCGTTTTGTAGTTGCTACAATTGTTATAAAGTTCTACAATTGTTGTAAAGTACTACAAATGATTTGATCCTGATCATTCATGAGGAGACATGTGAGCGGGGATATTCTAAACAAAGAGATTGAAGACTGACCACGAAATGAATAGTCTCTCTATAACATACTAGAAGAGACTTACATTCCACTAGGATAACCATAGGTGACTTGACCTTAATCCTGAGTGAGTTGTGAATTCCTGTTTATGAGAGCAATCCTTTGATTTGTTTGGGTGAAAGTGGTTATGTTAGCCGACTCAATAAGCGTACCATTTTGAGGATTTGTCTAAGTAAGGAGCTGGAAACACAATTACACAAGATGAAATTCACTCCTTTCCAACCTTAGGGAAAGTAGATAAATTGCTCTCTTAATAGCTAATTCTGCGTCTTGAACAATGAGGTCTTAACTGAAGGAACTCTTATCAAAGAGAACCCATGAGCGGAAGGAAGATCGTTCCAAATTCATTGTGACAGAATTGCAAGCATTCACAATCAAACAAACTAGTTATGCATTTTTTAACAAATTACGATTTGGTTTAAAAAAAATACAAAGGAACGAGAGACATACCTTTTGAAGAACTATTCTTCTAACTTTCTCTCGCTCTCGTGGAGTTTTGGACAACACCTCTCGCAATTGCCCGGTTCATCTACCCAATCGTCTGGTCACGAACAAACTTCTCCATGAACAATTTTCTCCACAAACAAGCAGCCTTTCAGACACCACCACTCAGTGACCTTGGTATTCTTGGAGTGAAAATCAAGAAGGTGTGGGCTTTGTTGAATTTGGTAGAGGGAACGAGGAAACTACGATCGCGCTCAATAACCAAGCAAGTGGGAAAATATAGTTTCTATCGTATAGACTGTACTTGATCATTTAGAAAAGGTGTATGATCGATTAGTAAAACATGTCTGATCGTTTACATGATCGTTTAGTGAAGTTTGCTCAGGCATGTGATCGTTTAGTAAAACTACACGATCGTTTAGTTAACAGTTCGTGTACACAATCGTTTAGACAAACACTTGAAGCTGTCGTGTAATCTCTCGTGAGCTAAACGATAGGCAATGTACTCTAATGTAGCAATACTATGATTCTTCTCCAAAATGAAAACATTTTTCATTTTATTCTTCAGTTATGAAACCTGAATAAAACCTCCCACTTTCATGCACGGTTAAGGAGAAATCACCAACAACAATCTCATAATTGTTTTAATTATAAATAAATATAATAACTAACTTTACAACCTATAGTTTTAATATCACATCCTATGCAACATTTAAACCATAGTCCTTTTCTCCTTTACTTGATATAAATCATATTTATATCATTTTTCTCCAATTAATGTATCACACATCATGTCAATTATATCATATATAATTGAACCAGTTTAATCATATCATATATAATTAAACCCTCTTTTGTTAATTTGAACACATCAAACTGACCCAAAAACTGATTCTCAACTTGAATCTATTGAGCTACTAAGGGGACCTTATGGAGCTGTAGCTTGAAGCTCCAACAGTACGTGAATAGCTGACTAAACTCTTTAGCCATGAGATCCACCATCCGTTAACTGTCGAACACTCTACTAAAGATCGACAACTGCACTTTTCTCACTACATATATATTTATGTGTCCAACGGATATAACCAGTCAACAGTATGATAACCCTTCACAGATGCTCGTAAGTACAGCTGGGCCAATTTACCATTTTGTCCCTATAGTTACATCTAACTCCTTAAGTACCACTGATCCCTCTAATGAACCATGCATCATAGTCCTACTATGAGTGGACACCTTTCGAGCCATGAGAAGGTGTGTGGCACCACATCGTTCAAGCCCCGGAATCAGCCCTTAAGGGAGCAATCTATCTACTTACCCTTGCTTCGGGAAAGAAGTGAATTCCATCTTGTGTAGCTGAGTTCCTAACTCCCCAATCAAATGAATCCCCAAAGTGGTAGGTTTGAGTTGGCAATCTGGCCGATCGCACACCCATGTAAATCAAAGGACGACCCTCAAAGGCAGGAAGTTCCCAACTCACTCAGGATTAAGGTCATGTTAACCTATGGTCATCCTAGTGAAGTGAAGTCTTTGTCATGAAACGCGTTATATAATGACACTAAATACTTCGTGATCTGGTCTTATACAGAAACTCCTTTGTATAGGACACCCCCCCTCGCATGTCTCTCCATAAATGATCAGGGTCAAATCATCTATAGCACGTCACAACACTTGTAACTTATCTACAAAGCGAACTACATCTGTAGTCGTCACCAGGATAAGGTTTCCCTCCTATATCCATATACTACCAGACCATTTTGGTTATCACTTAAAGCATAATCCACTTGTAATGTCCTCCACATATATGCTTAAGTTACAACGACACCAGGGATCTTAGTTTATTGGTTTGTGGTAAAGCAAATAAAACATCTCCATGTTTCATAGACAACAGTGAAGAAAATATCTCTATATTATTACATCACAAGTGTTTGTTCAACACAGGTGTTTACAACTATAGAACCCAACGAAAGTTTAGAGTATTCAAACCCCAACATTAACCTCTCACTGGCTCGAGAGGTGTTAGTTTATAGTTTGAAGATAAGTTTTTTGTTCATTAAAGGAGTTAGATGTAAAACTACAGAGATTAAGAACGATAATTTACCAGCTTGTAGTTATGAAACGATTTGTGATTGATTATATCACATGGACAGAGAATATATCTGCAGTACGAAGAATGCAGCTATCGGTCTTTAGTTAAGTGACCGGTAGTTAATAAATATTGATTAATTTAATAAAAGATTTTAATTAATTAATCCATATCATTGGAGCTTCTAATCTATAGTTCATAAGGTAGCCTACTAAAGGATAGTAATAAGGAATGATTTGAATTGTTCAAATCAATTAAGGAAATTTTATGCTACCTGAAATCACTTTCCTAAAGTCTGTTTTGTTTTTCAAAGAATATATTCCCACCTTACCACTTGACTAGTAAGGAGAAAAACCCTTTACTTAAATAAATAGTTAGGGCTTAATAAACGTTCCTTTGGAGAGAGCGAAGCACCCTCGGGGGGGGGGTGCGAAGGAACGAGTCTTTCCTTAAGAGAAATCTAATGCATTGTGTAAGAGAGATATATTTGAATAAGATTCAAATATTAGATTTATATGAATTTGATTCACAATGAGATGTATACATATAAATATGTGATATTTATATGTCGATTAACTCTATATTAAATATGTTTTAATATAGTTGTTTAATTGATTAATTAATGGTTAATTAATTGATTAAGAAATGATGGAGATTAAAGGCTAGTATAAATATGTGATATTTATGTTAATTAATTAACTATATATTAAATTGGGTTTAATATATGATTATTTAATTTGTAAATCAATTAAGTAAATAAAGGATTATTTAACTAATTAGTTTAAAATGGTGGAAAAGGAAAAACTTGGAGAAGGCGTTAACCCTTCTCCATATAAATTCATCATTATGGCCCATTTAGGGTAAAAGGGTTCATCTTGTGTGAAAACACCTTAGCCTCCACCAAACAATTTCTCTCTACTCTCTCAACATTTTCTCTTTACCTCTTCCTCCTCCAAGGTGCTATGGACCACACTCCTACCTTTGGAATCCTAGAGAATAACAAGGAAACACTTATGGTGGTGTCCTTGTTTGTTGAAGAGGCGTCGTGAGAAGAGGAGAGGAAATCGTGAAGATTGGAATTCAAAAAGGTTTGTTGCTTTTTTCCTACTCTTCCTCTAGCAATAGCATGCTTAATATTGTTGTTTATCCTTTGTTCACTGTAAATTTTATTTGCTATTTTTTGTTTTTCGTAAAATTGATTTCAAAATTGCACTGTGATCACATGCTTCCACGGGATTCAATCCCTTCACTTCATATATATGTGCTCTAATTAATGTAATTGTAAGTAAACTATTGTTTCAGAGATGTTGTAAGGAGATGTCATTTCAAGATGTTGTCGGAGATGTCATTTGGAGATGTCATCACACTTTCTTCTATGTATTCCTCAAGGCATCTTTGTTTTGTAGACCATCTTTCAAACTTCTCTCTCTTTTATGTAACAAAAAAAATATTATATATCAACTTGTGTTTATTTGTTTCTTTCTTTATATGAAGACATTTGAGTTGCTTAATAATTTTCTAAATTTTAGGTTATTGAGATCAAAATAAAAAATAAAATAAAATCGGGCAGTGAAACTATCTCCCAACGGTTGTTGATATTCCATCGGGAGTTCAACTATCTCCAGCGGCTAGTATATCGTCGGGAGTTTCATTTCAGAAATTGGCTTGTAGAACCAAACTCTCGACAACCTTGGACATCGTCGGGAGATAGGTGAACCGCCAACGAAGTATCAACAATCGCCAGGAGTTTCTATCTCCCAACAACATATAGTAAGCATTGGGAGTTTTCCATAACTTTCTACAATAGGGATTTAGTTGTAGAAAAATGTTATTTTGTGACCAAACTATCGATGATAGTTCTCGCATCGGGAGTTGATCTCCCGATGCGTTTTTGACCATTTTTTGACGAATTTAAATATCGGGAAAATAGTGTTTTCTTGTAATATTTTTGTTTTGTTTAAAGTTTTGTTTTACCATTCAATTATACATACTTTTCAGACTTCTTAACACTCATTTAAGATGTGAACTCAGTAATTAAATAAAACTATATTTTACAATTTTTTACATGTAATTATTGCACTTAATGTAGACAAAAGATTATTATTTTATATAATCAACAACCTTACAACATACTTTAGTGGTCATAGAACATATGGGTTGAACATGCACAAAAAATATGATCGTCATCACTGGCGAATCTAGAAATTTTGTTGATAGGGAAGATGGGGGGAGGGCTTTATAATTCAATAAAAATAATATGAAAAATAAATTTAAGGAGTGGAACTTGAACTTAGGTCCAGGGGGGCTAAAAGATAAATTTACCATTGGGCTAGCTAATAACATTATTATAATGTTAGTTATATATATATATATATTATATGAAGAGCATAAATTTGCTCGAGTCCCCCCTAGGCCTATATTAAATCCACAGGTGATTGTCATTAAGGTATATTTACATGTTCGCAATAAGTGTGGTGTGTGTGTGTGGGGGGGGGGGGGGGGGGGGGGGGACTATTAAGAAGAATTCGATCTTTTGGATGTCTATGACAAGTTAATATAAAAGATAATTCATTAAACACTATAAAACTAATAATTTCATATTTGTATTTAGAAACACTTTTGCCAATTCAGTTTTTTTTTCCCTTTAGTAGATGATGGTCAAGTTGGTCGTTAGAGTTCGTCATTGGAAATGAACGACGAAGTTAATGGTTGGAGTTGATCGCCTAAGGTGATCATTGAAGGTGGTCTTCATCGGAGTTTGGTCGCTTGAGGTGAATGTCCATGTTGGTCATCAGAGGTGGTTATCATTGAAGTTGATCATCAGATGTAGTCTTCGTTGGAGTTATCGTTGGAGGTAGTTGTTAGAGTTCAAAGTTGGTTGTCAGAGTTGGCCGTGCAAAGATGGTCATCAAAGTTGGCCACCAGAGTATGTCTTTAGAGTGTGGTAACGGTAGTTGTCAGCAATGACCGACAGGTAAAGTCATTAAAAACATAAACTCCACCAATATTTAAAGTTGGTGGACCAAACATTGAGTTGGTAAAGAGTAGTTGCAAATATAGCAATCAGGTTCAAATAATTTACAGATATAGCATAATGCAAAATATTGGGATTTGTGTCCTAATTTTTCCGGTGGTCTCATAGTTTGTAAACATTTTGTACACACATTGTTATTTTATAAGCATTTATTCAAATCTCATAAACTAAGATTTTTGGTTATTTCATGTAACTTAAGCATATATGTGAGACATACAAGGAGATCATGCCTTAAGTAATAACCTAAATAGTCTGTAGTATAATGATACAGGAGGGATACCTTATCATGGTGACACTACGGATACGACCCGCTTTGTAGATGTTTACAAGTGTTGTAAAGTGCTACAAATAGTTTGATCCTGACCATTCATGTGGAGACATGCGAGCGGGGGTGTCCTATACAAAGAGTTTGTATAAGATCGGACAACGAGATGATCAGTCTCTTTATATAACACCGTTGATAATTGAGACTTACATTTCACTAAAATGATCATAGGTGACATGACCTTAATCCTGAGTGATTTAGGAATTCCTACTCATGAGGGCGGTTCTTTGATTAGTATAGGTGAGAGTGGCCAAATTACCAACTCAACAAGCCTACCTTTTTGGGATTTCGTCTGATTAGGGAGCTGGGAACTCAGCTATACAAGACGGAACTCACTCATTTCCCGAAGCAGGGGTAAGTAGAAAAATTACTCCCTTAAGGACTGATTTCGAGTCTTGAACATAGTGGCCACACCCTCTCTTTCGAAGAAAGGACTCAGTCATAGTAGGACTATGACTTATTGTTCATTAGAGGAATCAGTGGTATTTAAGAAGTTAGATGTAACTATAAGGGAAAAATGATAAATTGGTCCAACTTTACTTACGAGCGATTTGTGAAGGGTCATCACACTGTTGATTGGTTATATGGACAAATAAATATATCTGTAGTGCGAAGAGTGCAACTATATGTCTTTAGTGGAGTGACCAACAGTTAACAGATGGTGGATCTCATGACTATTGAGTTTAGTCAGTTATTCACATACCGTTGGAGCTTCCATATGGCCCCCTTGGTAGCTCAATGGATTCAAGTTGAGAATCAGTTTTTGGGTTAGTTTGAAGTGTTCAAATTAACAAGAGGTGATTATATATGATATAATTAAATTGGTTCAATTATATGTGATATAATTGATTTGATGTATAAGATACATTAAATTGAGGAATTGATATAAATATGATTTATATTAAATATAGAAGAAAAGAACTATGGTTTAAATATTATATATGATGTGATATTAAAACTATAGGCTATAAATATAATATGATAAGTTAGTTATTATATTTATTTATAATAAAAACAATTATGAGACAATTGTTTAGTTAGTTATTTTCTCCATTAACCGTGCAAGTGGGAGGTTAATTTCAGTTTTGAATAACTGAAGGATAAAATGAAAAGCGTTTTCATTTTATGAATGATCGCTTCATTATAGCATTACTAATCGTTTGTTCATGAGAGACTATACGATAGCCCTCACGAGAGACTAAACGATCTAGCGAGAGACTAAACGATCAAACGAGATTTGCTAAATGATCGAGTGAGATTTGCTAAACAATCGTCTAAATGATCGAGCGAGATTTGCTAGACGATTGCTCATGAGAGCGAGATATTACTAGACGATTGGCTAGACGATTCTCACGAGAGCGAGAGATTACTAAACGATCAAGTACTTTCAGTCTATGCGATAGACAAAACCTTTCTCCCACTTACTTGATCGTGTGGTTCAATCATTATCTTCCTCCTTCCCTCTACCAAATTCACACAGAGCCCACACCTCCTAGGTTCTCACTCCGAGAATACCAAGGTTGTCGAGTGGTAGTGTTGAAGGGTTGTTGTTCGATGAGCAGACTGTTTGTGATTGTAATGACAGCGAGAGGTTGGCTAGACGATTGCTCATGAGAGCTAGATATTGCTGTGTGATTGCTCACGCGAGCGAGAAATTTCCAGAAGAAGAGTTCTTCAAAGGTATGTCTCTCAATTCCTATTTTATTTAGTTAAGAAAGCATACTGTAATTTTCTTTATAATGCATAACTTTTCTTGTATGTTTGTGAATGCATTTATTCTTGCACAATGGGCTTAGAAAGATCTTGCTTCCGTTCATTGGTTCTCTTGAATAAGAGTTCCTTCACAAAAAAATTTACAGACATATCAAAATTTAGGTTTTGCGTTCGAAATCTATCAGTGACAAACCATATCGCCAGTAAGGGTATATCAGTGATAGACAATATCACTGGTAAGAGTCTATCAGCGAGTCTATCATCAATAAAATTTGCTATGTTTGCAATTCTTTAAGAATGTTGCCATACACTTAATTATTATCCCTGAAGGTACTACCTAATGCAATACCCAAATATTTACCAACTCAATCTAACTCATGTTGGTGAGCCAAAAATCCCCTAAAGAATCAACAGTGTGGTGGCGTTTTATAGTTACTACTTTTTTTGTTTTTTGAGTTTTTCAAGACACTACTTACTAGTTGGTAACATGTGCAAGTGCACGTCGAATTTATCATTTTATTATATTAAATATAAAAGAAATTTTACTAAAAAAATAATAAAAAAAGAAATTAACATAATTAACATAAAATAAATATGTATTTACATATATAGCAAATACATATTAAAATTCTTCTATCTAGTGTACTTTCTTATAAAAATATAGATAATTGCTTTAATTAATAGTCAAAGCAAACATAGCTCAACTGATATATAATATGTGTTAGCAACTAAAATGTATGTGATTGATATATAATATGTGTTAGCAACTAAAAAGTATGTGATTCGCATCAGATCCCTACTGTATTAAAAACAATTGTGTCACCATTAATATATCTATACAACATTAATACATTATATAATGTTACAATAATTGCTACAAAAATAATAAGTAAATAGAAAAAATTAAATTAAGTGAAAATGCTGATGGAAACCAATTATCTAAAACGAAGCAAAACTGCATTAGGGATGAACATCGAATGCCTGTTTGGAAACTATTTGGTTTTTAGTTTTTGTTTTTGAAGATTAAGTCTATAAAGACTATTTCCACCTCCAAATTTCTTTATTTGTTATTTAATTTTTACCGATGGTTTAAAAAACCAAGAAAAAATTTGAAAACTAAAAAAAAGTAGTTTTTAAAAAGTAGTTTTTGGTTTTAGAATTTGGCTAAGAATTCAAACATTATAGGAAATGGGGAGGAAATAAGCTTATTTTTAAAAAACCAAAAACGAAATTGTTACCAAATGAGATCTAAATTAATACTTTTATTTTTTCAACTTAGTTATCTAAAACAAAATGAATGACAAATTATATAGTTTGTTTGCTTCCATGGTTAACAAAATTAAATTCTCAAATTTTGGATTCTTTTTTTAAAAAAATTACTTCCGGTCAAATCCAATTTCAAATTTGAAGACCACTAAAATAAGTAAAATAAATAATATTTAATTTTAGATTAGTGATATTAAAAAAATATTAAATTTAAACTTATTAAGGTAGATAAAAAGGTATAATATTCAATTTAAACTTAGACATATATAAATTAAATATATATTGTTGTAAAATTGAGGAGCACAATGGAGACACGGATATGGAGAAAATATACTATAATAATATATAAATATAATAACGATAAATAAATAAAATAAAGAAAAATTCTTATAAATAGAAAAATCCCAAAAATATTTACACTTTATAGCAAAAAAGTGCTTTTGAAACTTTTTATTATAAAGTGTAAATATTTTTAAATATTTTTTTATATTTAAAAAGATCCTTAAAATAAAATAAAAAATATATGAATTTAGAAAATATAGAAAATGGAATTTGAAATAGATTTTTCTCACAAATGTGCATATCCTACAAAATCTACCAAATGCCACTATTTACAGGCAATTTAGCAAGTAGGAGGTGGATTACATAAACATTAATAGTATGCAATCTTGAGACATATGGACAAGGCATGGGGTAATGGAGAAACACTTGGTCTTTGGACACTTAAGAATGGGCATCTAAGTATACCTCTTTTTTTTTGTAATATTGATAATACTTCTTAAATACCCATTATATATATGAGATATTCCTTGTTAAAATCTTAATAAAAAAAAACCTAATGAGAAAAATTCCTTGTGAAGGAAAAAGAGTACATATTTTATATAATTTATACTCCTAAAAGAATACAATATATTTGCTTCCCCTTATGAAAACATCATTTAAGATCTTTAAGTCGCCACGTTCCAATGTTATGTACCAAATTTTCAAAGGTTATAGTTGGTAATGATTTTGTAAGTAAGCCTGCCAAGTTATCCTTCGAATAAATTTGTTGTATAGTGATGTTACCATTTTCTTCATGATCATGAGTCTAGAAAAACTTCAGTGAAATATGCTTTGTTCTATCTCTTTTAATATATCCTCCTTTGATTTGGGCTATGCAACCTATGTTGTCTTCGTATAATATTGTTGGAAGATTTTCATTAGAAGATAAGCCACATGTTCCACGAATGTGCTGAGTCATTGATCTTAGCCATACACATTCTCGACTATCCTCGTGAGTTACAAGAATTTCAATATGATTTGAGGAAGTAACTCTTATAGTTTGTTTTGCTGTTCGTCATGATATAGCAATGCCTCCACATGTGAACAAATAACCTATTTGAGATCTAGTTTTATGTGAACCAAATAAATATCTAGAATCTGCATAACCAACTTGATCAAAATTTGATTTATTTTAATAAAACAAACTATATCGATCGTTCCTTGGAGATAACTGAGTATATACTTAATTTCATTCCAATGTCTTTTTGTTGGAGAAGAATTATATCTAGCAAATAAATTTACTAAAAATGAAATATTTTATCTTTCTTCACATCTAGTGAACGAACATCCATTGGAATGTTTAATGGATGTGCTATATCCATATAAAACCTTTTTAAAGTTTTTCTGTATAAGTTGACTAATGAACAAATATCACATTTACTAAATGCTTAATTTTCAAGCGAAGGAAAAATTTTGTTTTTCCGAGATCTTTCATCTCAAGTTCTTTTTTAAGATATTCTATTGTCGTTGAAAGCTCTTCAGGAGTTTTAATTATATCTAAATCATCAACATATACAGTTATAATAGCAAATCCCGACTGTGATTTCTTTAAGAAAAACACATCGACATATTGGATTATTTTGATATTCTTCTTTCAACAAATATTCACTCAAGCAATTGTACCACATTTGTCCTGATTATTTCAATCCATATAGTGATCTCTATGACTTTATTGAATACAATTCCCAAGAACTTGATTTATATGTTTCAGGTATCTTAAATCTTTTTGGAATTCTCATATAAATATCATTATTAAGAGATCCATATAAATATGTTGTGACTACATTCATAAGATGCATATCCAGACTTTCATACACAGTTAGACCAATTAAATATCTTAGTGTAATTGCATCCACCATCTGAGAATATGTCTTCTTGTAATCAATACCAAGTCTTTGTGAAAAACCTTGTGCATGTAATCTTGCTTTATATCTTGTGATTGTTGGGGTTGATGCCCTAAATCTCATAGTTTTGTAGTTTGTAATTGTATTTGTACAAGCAATTTATTTATTTAATAAAATAAGAGGTATTTTATTCGACATTTAGTTGCATTAACCTAAAAGCCAATAAATTAAGATCCAAGGTTATCTTCTATAACTTAAACATGTATGTGGAGACATACAAGTGGATAATGTTTAAGTGATAATCCAAACAGTTTGTAGTAGATGGATAAGACTAGGTAGCTTATCTTGGTGACACTACGAATACGACGTGCTTTGTAGTGTTTACAATTGTTGTAAAGTACTACAAATGATCTGATCCTGATCATTCATGTGGAGACATGTGAGTCGGGGTATTCTATACAAAGAGTTTTTATAAGACTGGACCATGAGATAAATAGTCTCTCTATATAATACCGTTGCTAAAAGAGACTTACATTTCACTAAGATGACCATAAGTAACTTGACCTGAATCTTGATTGAGTTGTGAACTCCTGCTTATGAAGGCGATCCTTTGATCTACATGGGTGAAAGTGGTCAGTTTCACCGACTCAATATGCCTACCATTTTGGGGATTCATCTGATTGGAGAGTTGGGAACGCAACTACACAAGAAGGAATTCATTCCTTCCCTACTATTCGGACAAGTAGATAAATTGCTCCCTTAATGATTGATTCCAAGACTTGAACAATGTGGCGCAACACACTCTCTCCTGGTCGGAGAGGAGTTAAGTTATTATTGGACTATAACTAATTGTTCATTAGAGGGATCAGTGGTACTTAAGGAGTTAGATGTAACTACAGGGGCAAAACGGTAATTTTGCTTAACTGTACTTACGGACAATTTGTGAAGGGTCAATGCACTATTGATTGGTTACATCTAATAGACACAGAAATACATCTATAGTGTGAAGAGTGCAACTGTCATTCTTTAGTGGAGCGACAACAGTTAATGGAAGTTGATAAATTTAATTAAAGGGTTTAATTAATTAATCAAGTCCCATTGGAGTTTCATTCTATAGGTCCATAAGGTCCTCTCGCTAACTCAATTGAGACTAATGAGAATTGAATTAATTTTGGATTAATTTGAATTGTTCAAATTAATTGAAGGGAACTAATATATGAGATATAATTAATATAATGTATGTGATACATTATAATATCAAATTAATTATATGAGATATAAATTAATATAATATATGTGATGCATTATAATATAAAGTTTTATTTGAGGGAAATCAATATTTGAATATAATGCAAATATTGATTATATGAATGTCATTCATATTAAAAACTATAGACTAAAATTGGTATGATTGTGATTCATATTAAATACTATAGGCTATGAGAGAATAATAAATTATAGGTTATATTATATGTGATATAATACAACTATAGGTTATGTGTTATATTAAATATAACATATGGTGTAATATATGATATATATATTAAATTAGTTATTATTATTATTATATAATTCTTTTTTAATTTAATTAACACAATTATTAGGATAATTCCCACATTTATAGGATAATTCCCACATTCTCTCTCATTTAACATGGGTAGTGGTAGAGAAGTTGACTATATACTCTGTCTTCGTCCTGGTGTCTCATTCAAGAGATAAAAATAACTCTCTGTGATTTTTGCTCACAAGAAAATCTCTCCCTTTCCAAAATTAACATACTGAAGCCCATACAACTCTTAGTCGATTTTCTACCTCGAGAATAATGAAGACTTCTCATGGTGGTGTCCTGTTCTTGGATAATTGTTGCTTCATTCATGTATTTGTGGGAAGAGGACGAGTTGTTTGTTCATGACCGGGAGAGGATTTGCAAAGAGCATGGTCTTAAAGGGTAGGCCCTTAATCCCTTCTTCCTCTCCAATTATGAAATGCATGCTTAATTAGATTTGTGAAATTCTAGTTTCCATCCTTTGTTTAGTTAGATGTTCTGTAAAATTAAAATTGGGACACGATCATTCTACTGTGGGTAGTCACCTACTCTTTCAGTGATCTCATTATTTTCATTTCTTTTTCTCACAAATATCCATTTTTATCCCACAGGTGATACTTTCTGCTATTCAAACTATTGGTCCAAATACGTGGCGTTTTGAAAGTGAGTTTAATTATGCATCAATTGCTTCTTTCCATTGAAGCCAATCTTTTCCATGTCGATATTCTTCAACGGATCTTGGTTCAAAATCCTCATTTTGATATATAATATCAAGAGAAACATTATATGCAAAAATGTTGTCAATAACTACATTAGTCTGGTTCCAGCTTTTTCCTATCATGACATAGTTTATTAAAATCTCATTATTATCTTTAGGTATTTCACCTTCTTCACTAGTCATGTCAAGGATTTCTTCATGGATATTTACATCCTCAACCAAGTCTTTTTTACTGTTTCTTTGTCGATGATTTTTATCTTTAAAACCCATTTACCACGCTTCTAGCGTGTTCCAGACTCTTTAATAACAACTTGCTGTGTTGGGATATCAATTTTCGATGGAACATTCAGTTGGTATATGTTATTTAGTTACTTTCTTAGCATCTATAAATGCATCTAGTAATTCATTTGCTATATTTTGCAAATGAATTAATTTATGAACTTCAAGTTCACATTGATCTGTATGGGGATCTAAATGAGACAATAATGATGCATTTCATGTAATTTCTTTTTTCAACTTCTTAACTCCTTCCCTTAATGTTGGAAAATTTGTCTCATTAAAATGATAATTAGTAAATTGTGCAGTAAATATACCACCCATCAAGGGTACGAGATATTTAATAATTGATAGGGAATCATATCCAACATATATTCCTAACCTCCTTTGAGGTCACATCTTAGTGCGTTGTGCTAGAGCAATTGAAACATATACTACACATCCAAAAATTGTCAGATGAAAATTATTTGGCTCATGGTCATATGATAAGCTGTTGGTCTAATATGTACAATTGACGTTGTATGCAAAATAGCATATCCTTGTACAGATGTAGGAATCTTAGTTCTCTTAAGTAGTACTCTAACAATTAATTACAATTTTTTTATAAATGATTCTGCAAACCATTTTATGTATGAACATGAGCTACAAGATCTTCAACACTAATAATTATTAAAGCTTGGGATGTAAATTCACCAACATTATCAAGACAAATAGTTTTAATTGTATAAACAAGAAATTGTACTCTTAACTTAATTATTTAAGCAAGTAATCTTGCAAATGCAAGGTTTCGATTTGATAATAAACATACGTGTGACCATCTACAGGATGCGTTTATTAATACCATACAATATCTAAATGGTCCACTTGGTAGGTTAATAGGTCCATATATATCATCATGAATTCGTTAAAAAAATGCAAGTGATTTAGTTCCCACTTTAGCTGGTGATGGTCTAGTTATTAATTTGCCTTAAGAGCAAGCATCACATGATACTTCATTAAATGCAAGAATCTTCTAACTCTTCAATGGGTGTCAATTTGAATTCTCAATTATTCTTCTCATCACTATAAATCCTGGATGATCTAATTGAAGGGGATTGAATCCTGGCAGAAGTGCGTGCTCACATTCTTTGATTCTTGGAACAAATAAAAATACAAACAATCAAGAAAAGAGTTAAGCAACATACCTTTGTCAATTCATAATTACAACAAAAATTCCTCTTGAAACTGGTTGTCTCCCTCTTGAATTTTTCCATGTCGATCCACAATTATAGCAAAATCTCCTCTTGAAACTGGTTGCCTCCTCGAATTCTTCCAATTCCACGAGATCTGTAACAACCTACTTCTTAGGACAACTAAAAAGGGAATTGTTACTGCATGCATGCATGCATAAATATTCACATTGAGGAAAAATAAAATAATAGGATTTTGGACTGCTTAAGTGTATAAAGAAACTATTTTGACTTTAACTCAAGCTTTGAAATTGTTGACCCGGGGTACCCCTTAACATGAAGTAAATAAATAAAATAAAAACATGAGAAGACATAAAGGTTCAAATGCGGAAGCATTTCTAGTTCCTTTGGCACTGTCACGAATTCCTCTTGTCAGTCGCCCTAGTATCCTTGCCCTTACCTGAAAAAAAATATAAAGATAAAAGTTGAGTATAAAATACTCAGTAAGTGATTCTATTACTGGGATCAGGCTATGCATCCACGAGCAGAGAATGATGGCCCGTGGCTCAAACAACTACATCTGTCTTAGATAATGAAAAGAAACCAAAGGACATACGGTCTTGTCTTGACTTGCATGTCTAGTGGCCTGATGGCACACCGTCAAACATGGAAAAGTAACATGAACGTGAACCTGACGATTCATGCATGTCTAGTGGCCCGAAGGCACACCGTGTCACACCCCGCCCCAGACTAACCTCTAAGCCTGAGAAAGGGCGTGACTACAACAGTTATCAACCCTTTTGGTTGACACTTACTGCCTAATAACTCTTCCGGAATAACTCTGATACCAAAATATAAACTATATACAGCGGAATGTCTTTAGGCCAAAATTTATTAATTCAGAAACATAACATATTTAGAGTCATTACAACAATAGATTCACAAGTCCCAAAACCCAAAAACCCTAGTCCCTATATGAACAACAATAACATGTGTACAATATTAACAGTAACCATCTAGCAAACAGTTACAAGTCTTTTTGTCCTTTAGTGGCAGAGCAGATACTGAGCTATCTTCAGAGGATTTGACCGCTACCTGTGGGAGGGGGGGAAGGAAAACATTTGAAAACGGGGTGAGCTTGCGTCCAGTGAGTGACTTAAGATAGTAAAACTCTTTCTCCATTAAGGATCACCTGTCTCTTATACACATCTAGATGTGTATAAGAGACAGGGCTTGCGTGGGGGGGGGGGGGGAAGAAAACATTTGAAAACGGGGTGAGCTTGCGTCCAGTGAGTGACTTAAGAAAGATAATTGATTCTCATGCAAATCTTAATAAAGAGTTTAACTGAAATATAGGCTTCTACAGTACTTGTACTGCAATATAAACATTTTCCAAGCATAAAACATATAAAGTTGTTTTTAATCATAAAACAGTAAAACTATTTCTCAGTTGAGAATAACCTTTACTGTGGATAAAAAAATCCCAACACCAACTACTAGTCAAGAGAGAACCCTTTTGTTCAATCTCTGACTCTACCTACGTGCACGTGGCCATACTAAGTACCGCCATACCTTAGGTACTTCTGCTCAGATACCTTCTCAAACGTCCTTCAGTATCTGGTTGGTTTGGTACCTTCTCAAACGTCCTTCAATACCAATAGATACCTTCTCAAATGTCTTTCAGTATCTAGTTGGGCGGATACCTTCTCAAATGTCATTCGTTATTGCGTTTTAAGTAAAACTAGTCATAAATGACTTTCTTTTTAAAGCATGTAAAGTATAACACATATAAAAACATGGCTTTAAAGGTACTAAGGCATGCTGAGTATATTTAACACATATAAATTGTTTTTCAACAATTTTCCACACACGCATACGTTTAAACATAACTCATGATTTGCTTGGAAATTACTTTGTAAAACTAGCTGGCATGAGAATAACCTTCTTTAAAACATGCTTTCTATAACACGTTGTAATCAAACTTTTTAAGCAAATGTTTTATTCAAAACGTTTTAGCCACTTACCTTGATTGCTTAGGAGCTTTTCACTCTAGTAGCTCCCTTTTCTACCTTGGGCTCCCTTTTCACCCCTAGAATCCAGATTCAAATTACAGCTTAGATTACTCATAGTTATAAACATTATTTTGAGATACTTACTTCTAAAAATATGTTCTAAAATGTCTCAGGAAGCTTATCATAAAATTTAAGCTCATAACTCTTCGTGGTTTGGTCGGAATCATAGAATCTTCAAGACTGGCCCAAACTGATCCGATAGCCTAACCCTTCTGTCTTCTTCTCAGTTTCCAGTCCGATCCCTTCGAGTTTTTCTTCCCGTAGCCCTATCCTGAAAACTAGACTTTCAGAGTTTTCAGGTGGCTTTGGAATCATTCTAAACGCATGAGTAAATTGGGAGAACTCCTCGTTCCAATTTGATGCGTCCTCTTCAGACCTCACTGTCCAATGCGTCCTCTATGACTAACGCATGGATTTGGCTCCAACACAAGGTTTGCTCAACTCTCCCACTCTTTTTATGGTATTTCTAAATTGTGATCTAAAAATGAAGTCTTTTGGCCCTATTTATAAGCATCCAAACCTTCTCCAGAGTTGACACCACTTACTTGGCTACATGGCCAAGTGTCTCCTTCTCACCCCATCAACGCAATGTTGTGATCATCGCAAGCTAAGTGTCTTCCTCCCACGTTGCCAACGCATGAGCCTCCAATCTGATACCACCACCTCAAATTCTTAAGGCTTAAGGCTTCCCTCCCAAGAAGACACATGGTTTTGATGATGTTCTCCTGCTGATCTCATCCTTTGTATGCGTCCAACTCTTGGATGTTCAACGCATAGTCCATACTCAATGCATAGCCTATCATCAACGCATAGCAAGCCAATTCACTCTCATTACAATTCAACTTAGCCATCACAAGAAGCTAACCATCACCAACGCATGGGTTGCGCGTGGCGCCTTGATGCTTAGCCGGGGGCTTCGGCGCATAGGCGTGCTACTTCGACGCATGGGCGTGCAGCGTATGCTGGCCATCGCTCGCTCGCTCGGCACATGGTGGGCGTCTGGCCGAGGCTGCTCGATGCATGGCCAGGGTATCTGACTGAGGCTGCTCGACGCATGGCAGGGGTGCTGGTCGAGGTTGCTCGACGCATGGGCTGCCTTCCAACGCATCACCTCCATCTTTCTTCCTTCAGTCGCATGCCATCCCCAACCACTCTTCCAACGCATCAACACCACCCTTCCAACGCATCAACACACAAAATTTATACTTAGCCAAATTTCCAAATTTCCCAAAAGTTAAATTTCCAAATTTCCTCTTTTCTTCAAATCTCCACCTTTTCATCTACCATTCCACACTAGTTTCCACATCAACCTACTCATCACACTAGTCTTAGTAGAGAAATCAGTCTTAGTAGAGAAATCATCATACTAGTCTTAGTAGGGAACATACTCAAGTAGTCCATAGGCACACCGTCAAACATGAAAAAATAACAAACTGTCCTATTGGTCTAATCATGCATCACATACATAATTTCAATACTGATTAGAAATTCAAACATGCTCATAATACTCGCAACAAGTATATCACGATGACAAAATCATGCTTCTAGAGTCCATTAATTAACTTTATAAATCTAATCTCAAAGGATAACCAACCAACTTACACAAAACTCTCCCTCAAAATCTTCCAAAAAAATCCTAATCCACAATGGGTATTAACCAAAATTGCTTCCAACACAAAGTGAAGCCCCAAAAATCTTAAAAAGCCCAATTCTTACCCAAAATAAACCAACTCTTACCCAAACTAAAAATTTTGACAAGAATAGGCAGTGGCGGTCAGCGAACTCAACGATGGCTGACCGGAACGACGATAGAACTCAGGCCAGCGCCGACTGAGACGAGCGGCTGCTTCGATCAAAGGCTAGGGCGGTTGGGAAGGGCATGGTCAGATCTCCAATATCTGGAGTCGACAACGAAGGAAAAAGGCCGACGACTTCGACGCTGATTGGCGAACAGCGTCTGGCGCGAGGAAGCGACAGCTGGCGGCTAAATCGACGGCGACGAGACGAGGCGGCGGCTAAGGTTGTGGCTCTTCGCGATTCTTGAAGGAAAACGAAAAAGGGCGGGGGTGGGTCCGCACGTGGCTGAAGGGAGAGAGAGAGAAATTTCTACTTTCTTTTCTTTTTTTTTTTCCTTTCCCACATGTAGGTATATAACCCCTTTTCCTTTTCCCTTTTAAATTCCAAATTCCCCTCCCTTTTCCAAAATATATTTTTAAATAGTCCATAAAAAAAATCAAATTAAATTATCTCAAACAAATCTCCAATTGCAAGCCAATTAAAATCCAATTAATTTCAAATAATTAAATTGTATTTTAACTTAGCCAAATACATAAATCTCAGATTCTGATTTATCCCAGCAGTCCAACATAAATTAAAACTTAATTACAAAATAAATCGGGATGTAACAAGATCTTCCTTGCTATGACTCTGACAAGGATCCGGTTTATGGGAGCCACTTCTTAAAACAATGGAGGGAATAGAGACGAAGAATTTTCTTAGAACTTTTCTAAGAAAATTGGGAGAATTTCTTAGAAGAAGAGTTTTAGAGTAATCGTAGAGATTATTCTTGTTCTAAAGAGTGTGTTTTATGAGGGCTCTCAAGGGTACTATTTATAGAACTCTATGACTTACTCCTAATCCTATTGAGATAACCCTTTTGCAAGATTTTATATTAAATATTTAAGAATATCTAATATTAATAAATATTTACCCAAATAATATCTCATATTAAATGTTTTATATATTGAAATTATATTTAAATATTTATCTCCTGAAAAATCCTTAATTTGAATCTCATCCAGATTAAATAATTAATTATTTGAATCCAATTCAAATTAATTAATTATGTTTCCAATTATTTAATTTAAATCTTATTTAAATTAAACAACTTAATTATATGGATCTCATCCAAATAATTAATTATCTAAATCATATTCAAATAAATCAATTATTCATATTATAAAGTTATAATTTGAATCCCATTCAAACAAACTTTATAATAAATTATGTAATTGATTGCATTAAATATAATTAATATTTTCCCTCATAAATTTGAACATTCCAAAAAAATTTTCAACGTAGTTGATCTTTGTTGGTCCGTGGTGAGCTAGCAAGAGGACCTTATGAACCTACAAATTATAAGCTCCAATGATCCAAGATTAACTAATTAAACTTTTTAATTAAATTAACCTTCATTCATTAACTACAGAACAAATCATTATAGACCCGTACTTGAACTCTTATGCACTGCAAGACAAGTTGTGACTATGGATATAATCAATATAAGAAGTTGATCCTATTGGGATGTATGCCCTAAAGCCTTGTAGTTATATGTTCACTAAATCAATGGTCGATTAGTTTTATGAAACTTATGCATTAATCCATTAACTAAAATACAGAGTTATCTTCTGTAACTTAAACATGTATGTATAGACATATAGTTGGATGATGTTTAAGTGATAACCTAAATGATCTGTAGTAGATGGATAAGGTTGGGTACCTTATCCTGGTGACACTACGAATATAACTTATTTTGTAGTTGTTACAATTGTTGTACATTCGTGAGACTGTACAAGACCATAGACTGAGTACCTTATCTTAATCATTCATGTGGAGACATGTAAGTAGGGGTATTCTATACAAAGAGTTTGTATAAGACCAAACCACGAAATGAATAGTCTCTCTATATAACACCGTTGATAGATGAGACTTACATTTCACCAAGATGACCATAGGTGTCTTGACCTGAATCTTGAGTGGGTTGTGAACTCTTACCTATGAAGGTGATTCTTTGATTTGTATGGGTGAGAATGACTAGTTTCACCGACTCAATATGCCTATCATTTGGGGATTCGTTTAATTGAGGAGTTGGGAACACAGCTACACAAGAAGAAATTCACTCCTTCTCTATTGTTAGAGTAAGTAGAGAAATTGCTCCCTTAAAAGTTGATTTTGGGGTTTGAACTATTGAGGTTGATGCTCTAAATCTCAGTGGGTTCTGTAGTTTGTAATTATAATGTACAAATAGTTTATTTATTTAATAAATTTTGAGGCATTTTATTTGATATTTAGTGGCATTAACCCAAAAAACCAATAAACTAAGATCCAAGGTTGACTTCTATAACTCGAGCATGTATGTGAAGACATATAGATGGATCATGTTCAAGCGATAATCTAAATGGTCTGTAATAGATGGATAAGGCTGGATACCTTATCCTAGTGACATTACGAATACAACCCAGTTACATTGTTGTAAAGTGCTACAAATGATCTGATCCTGATCATTCATGTGGAGACGTGTGAGCAGAGGTGTTCTCTACAAAGAGTTTGTATAAGGCCGAGCCAGGAAATAAATAGTCCCACTATATAACACCGTTGATAGAAGAGACTAATATTTCATTAGGATGACCATTGTGACTTTACTTGAATTTTGAGTGAGTTGTGAACTCTTGCCTATGAAGGCGGTTCTTTGATTTGTACGGATGAGAATAACCAATTCGCCGACTCTATGTGCCTACCATTTTGTGGATTCGTCTGATTGAAGAGTTGACAACGTAGGTACACAAGAAGGAATTCACTCATTCTCTATAGTTAGAAAAGTAGAGAAATTGCTCCCTTAAGTGCTGATTCTAGGGCTTAAACAATATGACACCACACCCTCTCCTGGCCTGAGAGGGATTTGGTCATAGTTGGACTATGATTTATTGTTCACTAAAAGGATCAGTGGTACTTAAGGAGTTAGATGTAACTACGGCGGCAAAATGGTCATTTTGGCCTAGTTATACTTACCAAAAATTTGTGAAGGGTCATCACACCATTGACTGGTTATATCCAATGGACACATAAATATATTTATAGTGCGAAGAGTGCAGCTATCGGTTTTTAGTGGAGTGACCGACAGTTAATGAAAGTTAGATAATTTAATTAAAGAATTTAATTAATTATTAAAGTATCATTGTTGCTTCAAACTATAGGTCCATAAGGTCCCCTCGGTAGCTCAACTGGGTTTATTAAGAATCAAATTAATTTTTGATTAATTTGAATTATTCAAATTAATTGAAGGAATTAATTATATATGATATAATTAATATAATGCATTTGATACATTATAATATAAAGTTTATTTTGAGAGAAAATAAATATTTGAATATGATTCAAATATTACTTATATGAATTGGGATTTATATTAAATACCATAGATTATCGAGAGTTTTTCAAACTATAGGTTACATTATATTTGATATAATATAAACTATAGGTTATGTATTATATTTGATATAACATATAGTTATATATATAATAAGTTACCTTAGATAATTTATATATCTTATAATTTTATGCAGTATATCTTTTGATGCAATCTTAGGTTTTAATTTATTTCATTTATTCTTTATAATTATTATAAATAAATGAAATTAGAAATTAAAATCTATGATTCAGAGTTGCATGCAAACATAGATTAAAATCATTTTTAAATAGTTTAAAATATGATTCATTGTAGACTTATGTTCATATTATTTCTAATGGGATTAGAAATAAGTATAACCTTTTAATCAATTTACTAGAATTAAATTGATTTAGGTTAAAAGATTAAAATTGTAGCAAATGTATCTATAAGGAACCTTTGTCTAAGGACGATTCTGTCTAGGTTAGGGTATTTAAGTTGATGAAAACAGAGCATCCCTACTTGGGAATTGATCTGGAAGGTGAATTAGATAGATTTTCTATAAGCATGCAATGATTGGTTAAAGTTTATTAAAACGTTTAATGAACAATAATCAATATTGTTTAACTATCAAAAGTAAATGTTACTTTTTGTCAAAATATACAATCACTTAGTAAAATAAGTAGTCATATTTTTCTAAGTTAAATTAACCTTGGGTAAAATACTCAGTGGGAGAAAAATGGGGTATATGATACTTCATTGTTCCTATCACGTTTCTCCCTCATAATTCACACCGTGAGACCTATACTCGGCCTCAAGACACCTTTGCTTGTGTCCCCCCTATGGGTGGTGTTTCTATAGGTTAATACCAAGATGAATAGAAAGAGTGTTTATAGTAAGTGGGAGTAGGACGTGTGTCAACACATCCCACAGTTTCTCTCATTAGTTTGTAGTAAATTTTCATGCTCGGCTTTGAGATACCTTTGCTTGTGTCCCCCTACGAATGATATTTGCATGACCTTTTACTCAAACTCTAGAAATGGATAGGATTGCTTTAGTTTTTAACCAAATCGATTTTTTCCTACAGTTGGCTCATTGAGGCGGAACCCTAGAATCTAAAATGAAGGGTTACACTTACAAGAAAAATGTTAAACTAGTTAATAATTTGATGGACCAAACAATGATGACTGATAATTATAGGAACAAGAGTTGTTCTAGTGTAATTATTGGTTGAGATAGTCTCAATTTAGTGAAGTGGTAATTGATCACCCTATGGTAGCTTTCACGCTGTCCACTGAAACATTATTGTAAAATAGATGTCACATAGGGTGCAATAAAATTAGTTTGCTAAATTGATTGGTTTTTCAAACTGGGTAATGTTTGTTTAACTAATAAAAATAAATTGTATGTTTCAGCAATTTTTACAATATGAATTCTGCTACACTAAATATGTTTGTTGCCAACAAATTAAATGGCGATAACTACGCAACATGGAAAAATACAAGCAATACAGTTCTAATCATCGATGACCTACGCTTTGTCCTAGTGGAGGAGTGTCCTCCAATCCCACCAACCAATGCCACCCGAAGTGTTTGGAAGGCATATGAGCGATGGGCTTAGGAAAACGAAAAAACCCAAGCGTACAACTTAACAAGCCTATCTGAGGTCTTCGCCAAGAAGCATGAACTCATGCTCACTGCCCGTGAGATCATGGAGTCCCTAAGGGAAATGTTTGGACAGTCGTCTACTCAACTCAGACACGATGTGCTTAAATATATCTTCAATACTTGCATGCTAGAGGGGTTCTCTGTTTGAGAATATGTTCTGGACATGATGCTCCACTTTAATGTGGTGGAGATGAATAGGTTTGTCACTGATGAAGCTCGTAAGGTTAGCTTCATTTGGAAACTTTACCTATAAGTTTCCTTCAATTCTGTAACAATGTTGTTATAAATAGGATTGATTACAACCTGACCACCCTACTCAATAAGCTACAGACTTACCAATCCTTGATGAAAGTCAAGGAACAAGGATTCGACCTCTGGAACCAAGTCTGTACCTTCCTCTTCCAGTACCAAAAAGTGGAAGTAGAAAAAGGGTGGCAAAGGGAAGGCTAACCCACCAGCTGCTGCCCACAAGGGCAAGAAAGCTAAGGCTGCAAAAGGAATATGTTTCCATTGCAACCAAGAGGGACATTGGAAGAGGAATTGTCCCAAGTACTTGGCAGAGATGAAGAAGGCCAAGCAAGATAAGTATGATTTACTTGTATTGGAAACTTGCTTAGTGAAAAATGATGATTCGGCCAGGATAATAGATTCGAGCGTCACTAACAATGTTTGTTCTTCATTTTAGGGAATTGATTCCTTACGACAGCTGAAACCTAGTGAGATGATGATGCTTGTTGGAACTAGGCACGTTGTCTCAATGAAAGCAGTAGGAGGACTCCGACTTACTTTACAGAAATCATTTATTTTATTAGAAAATGTGTATGTAGTTCTTGACTTGAAGAGGAATTTAATATATGTAAATGTTTACTTGAATAATCATATACTATACCTTTTTCAGTAAATAAAGGCTTGTTTGCAAAAATGGTATTGATATTTGTTCTGCTAAACTGGAAGATAATCTTTATGTCCTAAGACCATTAGCAACAAAATCCCTCCCAAATATTGAACAGTTTATAAACTGCGATAACTGAAAATAAAAGACAAAAAACTTCTCCAAAAGAAAATGTCTATCTTTAGCACTTAAGATTAGGACACATAAATCTCAATAGAATTGAGAGATTGGTTAAGAATGGACTTCTAAGTGAGTTAAAGAAAATTCTCTACCAGTATATGAGTCATCCTTGAAGGTAAAATGACTAAAATATCTTCTACTGCAAAAGGTCTCACAGCCAAAGAGCCCTTAGAACTTGTACATTCGGACCTCTTTGGTCCTATGAATGTTAAAACAAGAGGAGAATTTGAATATTTCATCACCTTTACTTTATTCAAGGAATGAGTATGTTTGTTTAATGCAACATAAGTCTAAAGCCCTCGAAAAGTTCAAGGAGTATAAGGTTGAAGTTGGAAATGCATTAAATAAAACAATTAAAACATTTTGATCTGATTGAAGTGGAGAGTATATAGATCAGAAATTCAAGGACTATTTGATAGAACATGAAATTGTATCCCAACTCTCAGCACTTGGTACACCTCGGTAGAATGATGTACCAGAAAGGAGAAATCAAACCTTGTTGGACATTGTTCAGTCTATGATGAGTTACGTTTCCTTACCTTACTCGTTTTGGGGTTATGCAGTATAGATTGCAACTTATATTTTGAACTATATTCCATCAAAAAGTGTTACTGATGATGGAGTTGACATTCAACATGCAGAAGATATTTGGATCTTAAACACTCTAATTATATTAATTTTACTGGATTAGCATGCAAGTTCATAATAATAACAGAAATAGGGTTTCAAGTATACAACCTTTGATGAATCCTCTTGATTGCTCCAAATTTCTTTGAATTTCTTCTTCAAGCTCTGAAGTAGACTACTGCAAGAGTCTTCTCTACTATTCTTAGGCCTTAGATTGGATTGTGGAATCCAAATTGAGTGGGGTTTTGGGATGAGTTTTAGAGAGATGGAGAGGAAAAAAAATTTTCAAAATATTTCTTCAGCTTTTTAGTTTTGTATGCCCAAAAATTATGTTGATTAAGCTAGTATTTATCAACCTCAACATGCAAATTAAAAGAGAAGGAGAATTTGACACTTAAATTCCCACTTAGGAAGGTGGATTATGTGTGAAAACTAAAAAGTGGGAAAACCCACTTTCACTCTTTTTAAAAAAAAAAAAAAAATTCCTTTTTAATTCAATTTTAATTTTAAAAAAGAATTAAAATTGAAATTAAATGGGAAATTGAATACTGAATTTGAAAATTTTCAAATTCAAATTTATTTAAAATACTTTATTTTAAATAAATAATTAATTAAAAAAATTTAATTAATTACTTAAATAATTTAATATTAAATATTAAATTAATTAAATACATAATCCAAAACATGCATTCTTATTTATGTGGTTAATATTTAAATCTTTTTAAAATATTTTTAACTCTCCAAAACCGTTTAATTCGTTAATTAAACGTTTAATTATATTGATTATAATAATCCAAACCCTAAATCGAATATGAACATTTCAAATTCTTTCAACACACTATTCTAAGGTTTAATCCTTTTACGAGCTAGTAAAGGGACTTAACCGACCTACAGATCATGAACTCCAACGATTTGAGATTAATTGGTTAAACTCTTTAAACCGAATTAATCAACATTCGTTAACTACTGAGACACTTCAATATAGCTCAATAGTTGCACTCTCCTTATTATAGATATATTTCTGTTCACTTGATTTAACCATAATCAGTAAGTCGATCCTTCACAAGTTGTTTGTATTTATAGCTAGGTCAAAATTACCGTTTTACCCCTATAATACATCTTGCTCCTTAAGTCTCCACTGATCTTCTAATGAACAATTGGTTTATGGTCCTACCAATAAACCGAGTCCCTCGACCATAGAAAGGGTGGGGCCCCTTTATTCAAGACTAGGAGTCAGTACTTAGGGGAACAACCTATCTACTAACCCTAAAACGGGTAGGAGTGAATTTCGTCTTGCAGGACTATGTCCCCAACTATCTATCTAGTCTTACCCCTAAATGGGAGGTTTATCGAACGGCGATATTGAGCCACTCTCACCCATGAAAATTAAAGGATAATCTCGAATAAACAAGAGTTCATAGTTTGCTCAGGATTGAGATCGAGTTACCTTAGGTCATCGAATTGAAATAGTCAGTTTTAATAACAAACGATCTTTATAAAGAAAAGTGACTATTCCGTGGTCTGGTCTTATGCAAACATCTTTTGCATAGGATGCCCACACTTGCATGTCCTCACATGAACGACTTTGGGATCACATCATCTGTATCAATATACAAAGCGGGTCGCATCCATAGTGTCTCCAAGATAAGGTACCCAATCCTATCCATATACTTATAGATCGTTTTGGCTATATACTTAAACTTGATCCTCTTTTATGTCTCTACATAAAGTTTAAGTATTCATATTATAGCCATGGGTTCGTTAGTTTATTGGATTTAGGAATCTATAAATGCAATTTATATGTTCAATACAACTTTATTGAAACAATCTCAATAACATCTTTATATAGATATGTTTAAAGTTTACAAACTGCGAGTTTTAGGGCACAAACTTCCACTTGGACTAAAACTCCAGTGGGTTTAAACATATACAAATATACAATGTTGAGTATGAGAGAATAAATACAATAAACTAGGGTATCTATATACCCATGAATTCTCTCGCCCTAGATTTATGTAGCTCGTAGTCCTAGTCCAACTAGATGACCCTCGAACATTTTAGCCATGAGGGCCTTCATAAATCAATAAGCTAAATTTTCTTCTGAGGCTATTTGCATGACGATCGTGTCTCATCGGTGTATTATCTCCCGAATGAGATGGTACTTGCGCTTGATGTTCTTTTCGTGCTTATGGCTTCTTGGTTCTTTTGAGTTTGCAACTGCTCCACTGTTATCACAATAGAGGATGATTGACAAATGCATATTCGGAACCACTTCCAAATCAGTCAAGAACTTTCTAAGCAATACAGCTTCTTTGACTTCTTCACTTGCAGCTACATATTCTGCTTCCATGGTAAAGTCAGCAATACAACTTTGTTTAATGCTCCTTTATACTATAGCTCCTCCATTCAAAGTGAATATTGATCCTGAGGTAGATTTCCTAGAATTCACATCGATCAGAAAATCAGAATCAGTGTATCCAGTAAGAATTAAATTCTTAGAGCCATATACGAGCATATAGTCCCTCACTCTCTGAAGATATCTGAGGATATTCTTAACGACAGTCTAGTGACTATATCCAGGATTAGACTGAAACCTGCTGACTATTCCAACTGCATAACATATGTCTGAACGTGTACACAACATGACATACATCAAAATCCCGATTTCCGATGCATATTGAATTCTTTTCATTTCCCTAACTTCTTGAGGTGTCTAAGGACACAACCCTTTAGACAAATGAATTCCATGTCTAAAAGGTAATAAATCTCTTTTGGAATATTGCATCTTATATTTCGACAACATGTTTATATAAGATGCTTGAGATAGTGCTAGGCGTTTTGTACTTGTGATTTCGAATTATTTGGATTCCAAGAACATACTATGCATCTCCTAAATCTTTCATTTGAAATTGCGATGCTAGCCATCTCTTGACATCGGCTAGGAATCTTACCTCATTCCCAATGAGTAGGATATCATCAACATATAGTACCAGAAAAGCTACAATTTTGTTGACAATTTTCTTGTAAATATAAGGTTCGTCAACATTCTGTTCAAAGGCATAAGATTTGATCGGCATAAGATTTGATCGTAGTACCAAATCTTATTCCAGGATTGAGATGCTTATTTTAATCTATAAATGGATTTGTTAAGCTTGCAGACTTTTTTGCTCTTGACCCTATTCAATGAACCTTTCTGGTTGAGACTAATAGATACTCTTCATGATAGTCATTTAAAAAAGTTGTCTTAACATCCATTTACCATATTTCGTAATCATAAAAGGTGGCAATGGATAAAAGTATTCTAATAGACTTGATCATGACAACAAAAGAGAAGGTTTCTTCATAGTCTACCTCCTTTTTTTAGGTAAATCCTTTTGTCATGAGACTAGATTTAAAGATTTGTACCTTACCAGCTTGGTCTCGTTTTCTCTTGTAGATCCATTTATAACCAATAGATTTGACCTCATCTGATTGATCTACAAATTCCCATACTTAATTGAAGTACATAGACTCCATTTCAAAGTCCATGGATTTTATCCATTAGTCTCTATCTACATTCTCCATTGCTAGTTTAAAGGTCAATGGATCCTCTAAGTCATCATCAGGTATGACGACCTGAGTTTCTGTTAAATCCATGTACCGGTCAGGCTGTTGAATAACTCTCCCACTACGTCGAGATATTCTCAATTCTTCAGAAGGATGTGATAGAACAGTTTCATCAACAACTCTTGTTGAAGAGCCAACCTGATCAACAACTTTTTTTTATTTGTCTGTAGTTTCTCTGAACATCTCATTCAATACTAGTTTACTGCAAGATTGATGATTTCTTATATGGTTTTCCTCTAAGAATGTAGTGTTTGTCGATACAGGTACTTTATCATCTTAAGGATCATAAAACATACCACCTTTTGTTTCTTTGGGGTATCCTACAAATAGGCATACTTTAGAACGTCGTTCCAATTTCTTTGGGTTTTGCACCAATACATGTG
Source organism: Benincasa hispida (assembly GCF_009727055.1). Lineage (NCBI taxonomy): Eukaryota > Viridiplantae > Streptophyta > Magnoliopsida > Cucurbitales > Cucurbitaceae > Benincasa > Benincasa hispida. Next base: position 10,932,307 of record NC_052359.1, read on the forward strand.
TTGGACATCCTTAAATCTTGAAGTGACGTAAACTACCTTTACGTATTATCCATAACTCATACAATGTTTCTGAAACACTTTTCGAGGAAACCATGTTTAGAATAAATTGTACTGCATATCCTCAAAAAGACTGATGTAATTGGATGTAACTCATCATCAAATGAACCATATCTAACAGGGTTCTTTTTCTCCTTTTTGTTACACCATTTTGTCGTGGTGTACCAAGTGCAATAAGTTGGGATTGAATTCCATGTTCTATCAAATAGTTCTAGAATTCTAAATCCATATACTCACTACCTCGATCTGATCGAAGTGTTTTAATCTTTTTACCTAATAAGTTCTCAACCTCTGACTTATACTCTTTGAACTTTTCAAGAGTTTCAGACTCATGACACATTAGGTAAACATAACCATATCTCAAATAGTCATCAATAAAAGTGATGAAATATTCAGATCCTCCTCGAGCTCTAATATTGAATGGGCACAGAGATCTAAATGCACAAGCTCTAGAGGTTCTTTGGCTCTTTGACCTTTTCCTATAAAAGATATCTTAGTCATTTTGTCCTCAAGACATGATTCACACGGAAGTAGAGAATTATCTTCTAACTTATTTAGAAGTTCATTCTTTACTAACCTCTAAATTTTATTGAGATTTATGTGTCCAAGTCTTAAGTGCCAAAAATAAGTGTTAGGAAAAAATTTTCGTTTCTTATTATGAGTTTCAGCTGTTTTAAATATCTCTATATTTAAAATAGCTTTTGCCTCAGTTGGTTTTAATATATATAAGTTATCTTCAAGTTTAGTAGAACATATTTGAATACCTTTTGAACTAATGAACGCCTTCATTGATATCAAAAGAAACTTTATACATATGTTCGAATAAATAAGAGATTGAAATTAAATTTCTTTTCATGTCTAGTACATAATATACATTTTCCAAAAAAATGTAAGCATCTCCAGAAAAAATAACTTTAGATCTCCCATTGCACAAGCCAAAATGACTTCAACTGTTCCCACCTTGAAAGTCGTCTCGTTCTCTGTCAGCTGTCTCCAGGAACTAGTTTCCTAAAAGAAAGTGCAAATATAGTTAGCAACACATGAATCTAGTATCCAGGTCAAATGAGAACTTTCCACTAAACATGTTTTAATTACAAGTAAATCAAATTTACCTTGGTTTTCCTTTTTAGCCTTCTTTTTAGCAAGATATTTAAGGTAATTTCTTTTCCAATGCCCATCTTCATTGCAATGAAAATATTTTTCTTTTGCAACTTTCGTCTTGCTATTCTTTGCTGGAGTCTTCTTTTTCCCTTTTCCCTTCTTCATTTGGATACTCTTATCCTTAGAAGGTCCAGACTTCTTATCAGAAGGTTTCGTCCTAGATGATGATCCCTTCTAGAATTTTCTTTGGGTAACAACGTTTACTTCCCTGTCCTGATCCTTATTTTTCATCAGGAATTGGTAAGTCTGAAGCTCATTCAAAAGAGTAGTCAAAATACATTCTATTTTATTCATTACTGCATTTGTGCAAAATATTAGAAAAATTGTTGGAAGAGATTCCATGATAAAACTGACTTGGTTCTTTTCATCTATGATAGCCCTGTTTGCTTCCACGATGTTGAAGTGGAACATCATGTCTAGGACATGTTCTCTAATAGAGGTCCCTTCCTTCACATGAGAATTGTAAATGTATTTAATAACATCATGTCTAACGAATGAGGATGATTGTCCAAACATTGCCTGTAACGACTCCATGATCTCCTTAGTGCTCACCATGCTCTCATGCTTCTTAGTTAACACATCAGATATGCTAGCTAAGATGTAGGCTCGAGCTTTTTCATTATCCCTATCCCACCTATCATATGCATCACGAACATTTTAGTTTGTAGTAGAACTGGGAACTGGAGGACATCCCTCCATTAAAAGAAACCTTAAATCATCTACAACTAGCATTGTATTGATGTTTGATTTCTAGTTGGAATAACCCTCACTGTTAAATTTGTCATAAGCTAAAAGTTGGATAATTGAATTAGACATGCTGAAACATAAACAAATTCTATTAGGAAATTGCATATAAATCCAATTTTATTTTAGAAAAAGTAATATTGTACCCAAATATCATTATTTATGTGCAACAATACTTTATTGAGCCAGAATAGATGCTACCGAGTGACAATCAAATACTCCTTCACTGAGCAAGACATTCTTGACTAAAAACTAATTCCAAAATAACTCTTTATTCCTTTATTTATTTAGATACCATTTTTTATCAAGAACTTACTAACACTTAATAATTCTTTTAAATGTGACCTTTCATTTTCAGATTTTCAATAATGATATCAACAAGCCCCTGAAATGAAAGCTATTGCTGAAAACGAAACTAGGAAACTCTATTCATTTCTGAAATTTGAGTTGTTCTGAATCCTATGTTACAACCCTCCGAAGGGATAGTCGCTGGAAAAACGACTAGCTAATGCCGCCTAAAAATGATAGTAGGTGCAATATAAGAATCTCACAGTTCAAAATAATGGAAGAGACCATAGGATATGTTGACACATTTCCTTGACCCACTTACTATGAACAACTTCCCCTATTCACCTTATTATTGACCTATGTAAACACTTTTCAGATGGAGCAGTTGTGGTAAAAGCGGCACGAAGTTGAGCATGGATCTCACGGTGTGAACTCTTAGGGACGTGACAGCTAAAAACAATATATCATATATAATGTTAATCTCCCACTGAAGTGTTCTAATTGATTATTCATTTACTTAGGTATATGCCGGCTAAACCATCCTAAATCTAATTGATTATCTAAGTACAACGATTATATTTGGATTTAACCTACGATGTCTAAGTGATAAAACCATTTTATTACCTTATACTGCTCACACATGCTCATAAAATCGGATTAACAACGGTCAATAATTCGACTATAATCCCCAGGTAGCAAGTGTTCTATAAACTGTCAACTTAAGAACCCCCAGCCTTAGATAGGATTATAGACCGGTTGAGTTTGAAATCAAGGTTTTACGATATTTTTATTTGTTAACCTTAGGTGATGCATCTTATCTTTGTTATAGATTTTAAATGTCTAGTTCATTTTATACATCAAGCATGTCATAATTTAATATATCAACTTATATTAAATACATGAAATCCTAAATAATACATACTATATATTATAACATATTATAACATACTTTAATGCATGAAACATGGTTCCTATGATGGGATTTTAAATCTACAGGCATACTTTATGCCCATACAAGATTTAATTTAATTAAACATACGTTCAAAATGCATAAATAATTAAACATACACTGAAAAGGACTGCTTTATTCATTCTAAGCAAACAAAAGCCTAAAATTGTAAAAAAAAAATAACTTGATACAAGTCTTGAACTGCCCGAAACAACCTGAACCAACTCCAAACCATCTGAACCAGACCTCCAAGGAAGAAATTTGGGCTGAACAGTCTAAAACAGGTTGAATCGAACCAATCAGACCAGAACCATTGAACGGAAGCACGATCGTTCCAAACCCATTGTGAAAAAATAAAGAATTTACAAACATACAAGAACAGAGATGCATCATCGAGTAAATTACAACATGCTTCAATTAAAAACAAAGGGAATCGAGTGACATACCTTTGAAGAACTCTTCTTCAAGTATTCCCTTGATCTACACCAGTAAGGCATCCACGCAAACACGATCCAATGCACGAACGCAACGAACTACCAGAGCAATTCCACGATATGCCAGATCCTCGAACCCAATCAAGTACGACTCGATCCTCGAACCTCGAACAAGAACACTGTCGCACCCCGTACCAGATTACCCTCCTAACCTGGATGGAATGGTGACTGCAGCAGTTACCA
>NC_052359.1:10936187-10976422 GCF_009727055.1 Benincasa hispida
TTTGATGCTAAAACATGAGGATGATGCTTTGAAAAGCTTTTCTAGTTTTGAAAAAAGAGTTCAAAATGAAAAAGGTTTTTTGATTTCTAAAATTATGAGTGATCATGGAGGAGAATTTGATAGCAATGCTTTTGAAACTTTTTGTGAAGAAAATGGTTTTTCTCATAATTTCTCCACTCCAAGAACTCCTAAAAAAAATGGTGTAGTTGAAAGGAAAAATCGTACTTTGCAAGAATTTACTAGATCAATGTTGCATGCGTATGGTTTATGTCACACCCCGAACCAGATTACCCTCCTAACCTGGATGGAATGGTGACTGCATCAGTTACCAACCCTTTTGCTGGCACTTACTACCTATCTTACCTGTTAAATCTTGCTCAAACCCTGAATACATACATAATAACTCAGAACTTAACACATTTACATTTACAGGATTTCACAACATTGTTTACATAGATAATACAACCTAGTGAGCCCCATTAAGAATACTAGTCACTAGACAGACACATGTGTACTAACTAATATAGGTCTTCTATTACGCTTCATTCAACCTGTGTCTTGAGTGGCAAAGCAGCAGCAAAATAGTCTTTTGGGAACTGACCGCTACCTGAAAGAAAACATTTGAAAACGTGAGCTAGAAGCCCAGTGAGTGACTTGATAAAACGTAAATCTCATGCTTAAACTGAAAGCTTGAAAACATAATACTGGGACTTAAAATATACCAAGCAAACGTGTACATAAAATCATTTAAACCAATGTATCTGAAACCTGAATCTTAGCTGAGAATGAACATTCACTGCTCTAATTCCCAACGTCAAGCCAAGGCCAGATGAGACCTCTACCTGTCCTGTTCATATTAAACTGTGGCTAGAAGAGATCCCTATGTCGATCTCTTTAAATATATCGATGGTATCTCAAGTAACATCCTTAAAACATAAACGCTGATAACAACTCTTAAACATCAATAATCATCATTATTCGTTAGTTGAGGACGAGCATACAATGCCCTAGCTCTCAACGTCAGTTATCGGCCAAGAAACCCATACCTCGGCCTCTCACTCAGACCTACTTACATACACATGTTGTTTACTATGTACCGTCAACACCTTAGGTTCATTTATTCAGATATCTTCCCTACCTTCAGTATCCCTATTCATTATGTTTAGAAATACCAACACATGTACTTTGGCAACTTGAGGTATTTAAAACATAGTACGTCAAGCTTCATTCAATCTTAGCTTTATCCCTAACACATGTTTCATACTTTGTGAAATAAGTTGGCTTAAAACATATTGAACTAGCATGTAAAACCACTAGCATGGGTTAGACATGGAAAACATACTTGAAAAACTCATACATTAGTAAACATCATGCGTTGATAAACATTCATAAGCATTAGAAATTTCAAACTATCCTTCTAGCCTAAAGGAATATACGACTGCCTTTATCCTTAGTTAAGAGTGAACTACTAGTTCTAACCCTCAACGTCAACCTTAGTCGGGGAGAACCTTTTGCTCAGTCCCTCGACGTTATATTACCTACTTGCACGTGGTTATAACTGAGTACCGTCGTACCTTATGTATCTGACTAGGATACCTTCTCATTTTCCTTCAGTATCCTTAGGTACTTCTGCTCAGATTCCTTCTCAAACATCATTCAGTATCGAGCTCTAATATACCTTCTCAAATGTCCTTCGGTATCAAGTTGGTCCAGTACCTTCTCGAATGTCATTCGGTACCAAGTTGGTCAAATACCTTCTCAAATGTCCTTCAGCATCTGGTTCGGCAGATACCTTCTTAAATGTCTTTTGGTATCGCGTTTTAAGTAAAACTAGTCATAAACATTTAGTTGAACACTAAGACTTAGTGCTCAAATCATCATACTAGTTCATCCATCATATTAGTTCATCATAAAAATGGAGTTACTTAAACATGCTAAAAGTATTTGGACAAAATAACATATTTAAATCATATCAATTCCATGGAAAACATGCTTTACTTAGCATGAGAATCAGTTTCACAAACACGTTGCTTGGCACTTCATTTAAACACTTAGCATGAGAAATAACTTCAAAGATATCATAGTTTCTAACACTTAGCATGAGAAATAACTTCAAGGAAATCATGGTTTCTAAATCATTAAAACATCAATTCATCACATAGTCACTCACAACTCATTGGCCTCTTAATGGGTTATACGCCTCTCCTAGCTCTTCTTGGAATGAAAGAACATAATTCCCGATTAAACTACTTAGAATTCTTAGCAAAATACCTCAAATAGGTCATTTACTAATGGAAATTTCATCATCAGAGACAGCTTTACTAGCGGATTGTCCTCATGAGTGAGATCAAGTTTTTCCAAGCGATACTCCCTTACCAGCGATACCAGCGAGGTTCAACCCAATTTCTAGTGAGATTCCCTTCTAGAGCGAGATCCTCAGCACAAAATTAGCGAGATTGCCTTCATAAGCGAGATCTTCCTTCTCTATATGAGCTGTTTGCTTGTTCATCCCAAGCAGTTGTCTACTTATGCACACATCCTCTGTTACAACTTCAAAAATTCATAACTCAAAATCTAGCCCTCTTTTGAAGAAACTTTCTTCTACAAATATGTTTAAAATTGAGTTAGCAACATTACCTTAAAATGTCAACTTAAAATTCCTCGTAGTTTAATTTAGAGATTCAAAACTTCATCATTGGCCCCAATTCAAGCAGCTGCCTGCTTGTTCAATAATTTCCAGTTCAAACTTTAAAATTATATAACTCGATTTCCAGGTCTCGTCTTAAAATGTTGCATTCTACAAAGTTGTTTATAACTGAGTTAACAATATTACCTTGAAATTTTAGCTCAAAACGCTTTGCAATTCATTCTGGATCTTCAATTCTTCACTAATGGCCTAGATTCACCTGAGAAACGAACCCTTCGTCTTTATTTTGCCTCTCCGGCCTTATTTCGACGAGTTTTCCTTCTAGCAGCCCAGCCATAGAAATACAGCTGGAATTACACAAATAGCCTAAGTAATTTGTCCAAATCGACCCAATGAATTCGACCTTCTTGCTTATATTACCGCCCAAAATCCAGCATGAACCCTCCTTGTGCCATCTGGCCCACTATTGGTGATGAAGGGCTAAGATTTACCAAATTTTCTTTTTCTAACTTCACTCAATATATGACTTCAGCACTACACCTCATTAAATGGCATGGTCTCATTCATATGCTTATTATGCATTCCATCATCAAGCATGACCTTCCTTAGCCTAGCCGAGTTTTGTCATACTTTTACACTTAGCTACCCAAGAGCCTATTTCTTCTTGCTTCCATCTCCTATCCTTCCTAAGACAAGGCTTTATTTAGCTCATTAGGAAACATCTCATTACTTACTCTTACTTAACGTAATTAAGATTTGGGTTTACAAATTCTTCCCCCCTAAAAGAAATTTTGTCCTCGAAATTTGCTCGGACTTACTTATAACTACAATTTCATAACATCCTTTGATCGTAAACTTTACAATCTTTTTCTTGTCTTTCTTCTTGTCTCCTTTTTACTATGCTTCCGCTACGCTACTCTGGTATTAACTCTGTTCATATTAAGTAATACTAATATGTATGAACAACTTGGTCATCATAGTTCACTGTATTTGTCACACCCTCTGGTGGCTTTTTCATTCTCCACTGAGTCATAATATTCATTTATTACGAGGATGGTCCTTTCCCATTTCCCAGCAATACCATTGGAACATTCTTTTCCAGTTGTCACACCTTTGAATTAATTGCTAGTTCTAAAATCAATATTTGTGTCAACTAGACATTTCGACCTAACCGAGAGCACTCTTCTCAGGATGTCCTTTCTATCCATACTTGGGAGAAGACATTCTTTGTACTATAACATTTCCCAAACTATGGCTTACCATACAGTATACATAAGGTTTCCTTAACTGTACCACTCTCTAGCTCAGTTACAATTCAAACCTCGAGCTATAATCTAGAACATCAGCAAATCTGGACCTTTTCCTTTTTGTCTTCTGCTGACCATTCTGTTCCTTACCTTTATACTCAATGTACCCTGATACACTTTGAGCTCACTGTTGCTCATCTTTTCCTTCCTTTTAGGTTTAATCTGACTAGGACTTCGTCTAGATTACATCTTTTCCTCTGGATTCATTAGAATAGAATTCACGTTTGCCACCAACCTTTGAGCAAACCTACTATACATTCGATTTTTAGTGAAAAGTCTACGTTTACCTGCGTGACTCCTGACTTCCACTTAGGTACCGGTAGTGGATTGAGTAATCCTGCTGGCCTCTGCCTTCAAGATTTCACTTGTTGACAAGTCAACATCACATAGTACTTTCCTATTAGTCTAGAGTGGCCGTTTTGCTCACTTCTTATCATTCTTTACTGCGTTACTACTTAACTGGGAAGGAACCCCTCTTGTTCTCTTCCTACAATCATAACTTGCATTCTTAGACTCAATCCCTCAACATCAATTCATGGCTAGAATGGAGTGTTCTCGACACTATCAATCACAACTTTTGCTCAGTCCCTCGACGTTATATTACCTACTTGCACGTGGTTATAACTGAGTACCGTCGTACCTTATGTACCTGACTAGGATACCTTCTCATTGTCCTTCAGTATCCTTAGGTACTTCTGCTCAAATACTTTCTCAAACGTTCTTCAGTATCGAGCTGCTAAGATACTTTCTCAAATGTCCTTCGGTATCAAGTTGGTTCGGTACCTTCTTGAATGTCCTTTGGTACCAAGTTGGTCAAATACCTTCTCAAATTCGGAATCTGGTTGGGCGGATACCTTCTCAAATGTCCTTCGGTATCGCGTTTTAAGTAAAACTAGTCATAAACATTTAGTTGAACACTAAGGCTTAGTGCTCAAATCATCATACTAGTTCATCCATCATACTAGTTTATCATAAAAATGGAGTTACTTAAACATGTTGAAAGTATTTGGACAAAATAATATATTTAAATCATATCAATTCCATGGAAAACATGCTTTACATAGCATGAGAATCAGTTTCACAAACACGTTGCTTGGCACTTCATTTAAACACTTAGCATGAGAAATAACTTCAAAAATATCATAGTTTCTAACACTTAGCATGGGAAATAACTTCAAGAAAATCATGGTTTCTAAATTATTAAAACATCAATTCATCACATATTCACTCACAACTCGTTGGCCTCTTAACGGGTTATACGCCTCTCTTAGCTCTTCTTGACCTGAAAGAACATAATTCTCAGTTAAACTACTTATAATTCTTAGAAAAATATCTCAAATAGTTCATTTACAATGGAAATTTCATCATCAGACACAGCTTTACTAGCGAGATTGTCCTCATGAGCGAGTTCAAGTTTTTCCTAGCGATACTCCCTTACCTGCGATACCAGCGATACCAGCGATACTCACCTTACTAGCGATACTAGCGAGGTTCAGCCTAATTTCTAGCGAGATTCAGCTCAATTTCTAGCGAGATGCCCTTCTAGAGTGAGATCCTCAGCATAAAATTAGCGATTGCCTTCATAAACGAGATCCTCATTCTCCATATAAGTCGTTTGCTTGTTCTTCCTAAGCAATTGTCTACTTATACACAAATCCTCTATTACAAATTCAAAAATTCATAACTCAAAATCCAACCCTCTTTTAAAAAATCTTCCTTCTGCAAACATGTTTAGAATTGAGTTAGCAACATTAGCTTAAAATTTCAACTCAAAATTCCTCGTCGTTTAATCTGAAGATTCAAAACTTCATCATTGGCCCCAATTCAAGCAGCTGCTTGCTTGTTCAATAATTTCCAGTTCAAACTTCAAAATTATATAACTCGATTTCCAGGCCTCAACCTAAAATTTTGCATTCTACAAAGTTTTTTATAACTGAGTTAACAATATTACCTCGAATATTTAGCTCAAAACGCTTCATAATTCGTCCTGGAGCTTCAATTCTTCACTGATGACCTAGATTTACCCGAGAAACAACCCTTTGTCTTCATTTTGCCTCTCTGGCCTTATTCTGGCAAGTTTTCTTTTCAGAAACCTAGCCACAGAAAATAGACTCACAGAGCTTTCGAATGCCCCTAGAATTACACAAATAGCCTAAGTAATTTGTCCAAATCGACCCAATGAATTCGACCTTCTTGCTTATATTATCGCCCAAAATCCAGCATGAACCCTCCTTGTGCCATCTGGCCCACTATTGGTGATGAAGGGCTAAGATTTACCAAATTTCCTTTTTCTAACTTCTCTCACAATATTACTTCAGCACTACACCTCATTAAATGACATGGTCTCATTCATATGCTTATTATGCATTCCATCATCAAGCATGACCTTCCTTAGCCTAGCCGAGTTTTGTCCTACTTTTACACTTAGCTACCCAAGAGCCTATTTCTTCCTGCTTCCATCTCCTATCCTTCCTAAGACAAGGCTTCATTTAGCTCATTAGGAAACATCTCATTACTTACTCTTACTTAACGTAATTAGGATTCGGGTTTTACAAACACTCAACACAACCACTTGATTACCTTGGTATTCTCAATGTGAGAATCTAGGGGGTGTGGGCTCTATGTGAATTTGGTAGAGGAGAAGAGGAAGTATACAATCGAGTAAGTGGGAGAAGGCTTAAATCTATCGTATAGACACTGCGTACTCGATCGTCTAGTAACGAGGAGCAATCGTCTAGTAAACTCGCTCGTCATTCACTCTCTCAAAAGGGCTATCGTATAGCTCTTCTTTCACTCTCAATCAAATGTGATTCGCTTAATCTTATGATTTTGAAAATGAAAATAATTTTCACTTTTATTCTTCAGTTATTAAAACTGAAAGAAACTTCCCACTTCACGGCTAAAGGAGAGAATAACCACCAATAGTTATCACATAATTGTTTTTATTATGAATAAATATAATAACTAATTTATCATATTATATTTATAACATATAGTTTTAAGATCACATCATATGTAATATTTAAACCATAGTTCTTTTCTCTTTTATTTAATATAAATCATATTTATATTAATTTCTCCAATTAATGTATCTAATACATCAAATTAATTATATCACATATAATTGAATCGGTTTAATTATATCACATATAATCAAATTTCCTCTTGTTAATTTGAACATTTCAAACTAACCCAAAAACTGATTCTCAATTTGAATCCATTGAGCTACTAAGGGGCCTTATGGACCTGTAGCTTGAAGCTTCAACAGTATGTGAATAACTGACTAAACTCTTTAATCATGATATCCACCATCCATTAACTACCGAGCACTCCACTAAAGACCGAAAGCTGCATTCCTCGCACTACAGATATATTTTTGTGTCAATTGGATATAACCAATCAAAGTATGATAACCCTTCATAAATCGCTCGTAAGTATAGCTGGGCCAATTTACCGTTTTGCAGCTGTAGTTACATCTAACTCCTTAAGTACCATTCAATTCTTTAATGAATAATACACTATAGTCCTACTATGAATGAACACTTATCGGGCCATGAAAAGGTGTGGCGCCATATTTTTTAAGCCCCGGAATACGCCCTTAAGGGATCAATCTATCTTCTTCCCCCGCTTCAAAGAAGGAGTGAATTCCATCTTATGTAGCTGAGTTCCCAGCTCCCCAATTAGACGAATTCCAAAGTGGTAGGTTTATGTCGGCGATCTGACCACTCGCACCCATGCAAATCAAAGGACCACCCTCATAGGCAGGAGTTCCCAACTCACTCTAGATTAAGGTCATGTTACCTATGATCATCCTAGTGAAATGAAAGTCTCTGTCATGAACGGCGTTAGAAAACGAGACTAAACATTTCGTGGTCCGGTCTTATACAAACTCCTTTATATAGGACACCCCTGATCGCATGTCTCCACATGAATGATCATGATCAGACCATTTGTAGCACTTTATAACACTTATAACATCTATAAAGCAAGTCGTATCCGTAGTAAGACCAGGATAAGGTTCCCTCCTTTATCTATATACTACAGACCATTTAGATTATCACTTAAGGCATGATCCACTTGTATGTCTCCACATACATACTTAAGTTACAACGATAACCAGGGATCTTAGGTTATTGGTTTGTGGTTAATGCAACTAAAATATCTCATATTTCATAGACAATAGTGAAGAAAATATCTCATATTATTACATCACAAATGTTTGTTCATACACGTGTTTACAAACTACAGAACCCTACGAGATTTAGGGCATCGACCCCAACAAAAGGGTGACGAGCAAAGTCATGTTTGGAACAACTTCCAAATCTACCAGAAAATTTCTAAGCTATATAACTTCCTTAGCAACTTGACAAACAGCTACATATTCTTCCTTTATTGTGGAATCTGCAATGCATCCTTGCTTGATGCTCTACCATACTATAGGTCCTTCATTCAGAGTGAACATTGATCCTGATGTGGATTTCCTGGAACTTTATCAGTCTGAAAATCACAGTAATTGTATCCTGTAAGGATCAAATTCTTAACACCATACACAAGTATATAGTTTCTCGTTCTCCTAAGATACTTGAGAATGTCTTTGACCGTTGTCTAGTAATCAAATCCTAGATTGGACTGATATCTACTGATTACTCCCACTGCATGGTAGATATCGAGCCTAGTACACAACATGGCATACATAAGACTACCTACCGCAGATGAATAAGGAATTTGTCTCATCTTCTCAACCTCTTGAGGTGTCTTAGGACACTATTCCTTAGAAAGAATAAATCCATTCCTAAAAAGTAGTAAGCCTTTCTTGGAATTCTGCATCGATTACTTGACAAGAATTTTGTTAATATACGATACCTGAGACAAGGCTAATGTTTTGTTCTTACGATCCTTTATAATTTGGATCCCTAGAACATACTGAGCATCACCCAAATCTTTATTTAGAACTAAACAGCTAACCATTCCTTAATTTTGGTCAGAAAACCTACATCATTCCCAATGAGTAGGATATCATCTACATACAATACCAAGAAAATTACTAAATCGTTAATGATCTTCTTGTAAACACAAGGTTCATCAACATTTTGATTAAAGCCATAGGTTTTTACCGCAGCATCAAACTTCATATTCCAAGATCTAGATGCCTGTTTCAATCCATAGATGGACTAATTGAGCTTGCAATCTTTTTGCTCTTGACCCAATACTATGAATCCTTCTGGTTGAGTCATATAGATTATCTCTTCAAGATTACCATTCAAAAAGACAATCTTGATGTCCATTTTCCATATCTCATAGTCATAATATGTGGCAATAGACAAGAGAATCCAGATAGATTTTATCATAACAACATGATAGAAGGTTTCTTCATAGTTTACCCCCTCAATCTGAGTATAACCCTTTGCTACTAATCTAGCCTCGAAGGTTTGCACTTTTCCATCTACACCTCTTTTCGTCTTGTAGATCCACTTGCAACCTATAGGTTTTACCTTATCAGGTTGGTCTATAAGTTCTCAAATAGATTTGGAGTACATAGATTCCCTTTCTAGATTCATGGTCTTAATTCATTCATCTTTGTCAACATCTTCCATTGACTTATTACAAGACAACGGATCCTCAACATCATCATCAATGATGTTTTGAGCTTTTGTTAAACCCACGTAGCGTACAGGTGGGTTTACAACCCTTCCACTATGTCGAGACAATCTCAAATATTGGGATGGATTAGTTTGACTAGACGAATCGACATCAGCAACTTTTGTTGACATACTAGCCTCTTCAACAACTCTTGTTGAAGTTTCAGTAGTATTTTCAGAAATTTTTATTAAAACTATTTTGCTTCGTGGTTTATGGTCCCTCATGTGGTCTTCCTCCAAGAATGTAGCGTTTGTCAATACAAATACTTGATTTTCATTTGGATTAAAGAAGTACCCACCTTTCATTTCCTTGGGGTAACCTACAAATAAGCATACTTTCGAACGAGGTTCCAACTTTTTGGGATTTGTCATAAGCACATGGTTTGGACATCCCTAAATTCTGAAGTGGCGTAAACTACCTTTATGGCCTCTCCACAACTCCAAAGGTGTTTCAGAAACACTATTTGATGGAACATTGTTCAAAATGTAAACAGTAGTTGTTGGGATTAGTGTCCTAATTCTCCCGGAGTCTCGTAGTTTGTAAACTTTGTACACGTTGTTATTAATAAAATAAGAGTTATTTTATTTACATTTACTCATATCCAATAAACAAAGATCCGTATTTATTGTATGCAAACTTAAGCATGTATTTGAACTTCTTTTACAGTCATGGTGGGTTTTCTGCATTGCGTTTAAGAGTTAAATGTGTTTGTGTATGTGTTGATGAATGTTTACGGGATGGTTGCCTCTATTTAAACCTTCATTTACGTTTACAAAATTTTAATTTGTAAGGGCCCTTGCGTTTTTTGGCATAATTAAGAAGCAATCGAGTCTGCATTCAAAGTGTTTGATGTTTGTTGAGTCGTTCGTGATGAAGTTTCGAAGCATGGAGATGCGAGAAAGAAGACCAAAAATTGGTCGTATGGTATAGCCTACGGTAAACGATCGTTGAGATTTGGCTAAACAATCGTGTAGAAAAGTTTTGCCTAATCGTGTAGTATTTACTAAAGGATCATTTAGCTAATGTTAAATGATGGGGTAAAGCATTTACTCTATCGCATAGCATTGGTTGCTCGATCGTGTGGATGCTGAAGGTAAACGATCGTATAGAGCATTTGATGCTCATCGTTTAATAAAAGGCATGCACACTAAAGGATCGTGTAATTAGCATGCTTCGCCGCGTAGTCACTGACTACACGATCACCCGATATACGGTATCTTGACGTTTGCTCAGCGATCGTTTAGATGATTATGCTTCACCGCATCGTTGTCGTCTACTTGATCGTTTAAGGCTTATGTTGCACGATGCACGCTGCACTATCATGTGCCTTCATGCTTCATCACATAGTCAAAGGTACACGATCGTTTAAGCTCAAGAACTGTTGCTAAACGATTGAGTAAAGTGTTTACTCTCTTATGTAAGCGATCACAAGGTTTTGGTACACGATCAAGGAGATGCGTTTCTTTGCCCGAACGGTTCAAGACCCAGTTCGCCTGTTTGAACGAGAGACTCATTGTGCTTTATAATAGTTAGCTTTAGTTTTTGAGGATTTTGAGGCTAATTATCCCGGTTCATCAACTTTTGTGTAATATAAATGAGATGTATGTTGGTTTATATGCTATAGTGTATGACATATAGATTTGAAACCCACCTTAGGTTATGCAATTATTCATACATCATATATTATAAGTGTTATAATATAGTTTATGGCATGATGAAATTACAAGAAAGCATGTGCATGCATCATGAAATATAGGAGTTATATTTATGCATGCATTAAGCATAGTCATGCATCATCTTTATATTATAAGAGCTATAGTATAAGGGTTTATGGAAGTATGTATGCTTGGTTCGTTGCTTAGTTATATAAGGTTATATACAAGTAGCAATGAATGAACAATGCATGGAGCATGACACTTAGGCTTGTTTATAAAAGTTATAAATGCCTTATATGTGTAGCTTCACATTGTGATGGTTTTGGTTGTTTCTTGTTATAAGCGTCATAATGGAAATTAGAACTAAAATCGATAAGAAAGAATTGCATGCAAACTTAGGTGAACTCATGTTTTAAAAGGGTTTTAAAATTGGATTGAGATAGACCTAAGTTCAAGGTTCTAATAAGATTAGATACCTAAGTTTAATCTTTTGAATCGGTTTAATAGGACTACATTGATTGGCATAAAAAATTAAATTTGTATTAAATCTATCTATAAGGGACCTTTTGTCTAAGGTGAGTTCTGTCTAGGCTGGGGTATTTAAGCTGACAAAAACGGAACACCTTTACCTAGGAACCTACCTAGAAAGGTGATTTAGATGGATTTGCTATAAGCATGCGACAGTTGATCAAAGACTTCATTAAAGAGTTTAATGGATGATGATCAAAAGTTTTTCAAACTTCCAAGGTAAGAGTTAATCTTGGGAAAACCTAAAAAGTCACTTAGTTAAATCCTTAGTCATGTTTTTTCTAAGTAAATTAAACCCTAGGTTATAAAATACTCAATGAGAGGAAGAGATATATATGATATGTCAATAATTCCACTCATGTTTCTCCCTGAATGTTCACGCCGTGAGATTCATGCTTGGTGCCCTGGGAGCATCCCCTTTCAGATGGTGTTTTCATGAGTCAATATCAAGGTGGGCGGAGAGAGTATTTATAGTAAGTGGGTGAAGGATATGTGTCAACATGTCCTGCGGTCTTCTTCATTGGTTCACACTGTGAGATTTTCTTGCACTCCCTCGTGGCGCCTTGGGAGTGTCCCCCTTCAGATGGGTTTTGTGCAGTTGGTCAATATCAAGGTGAACTCTAGAAATAGATAGAGTCACTTTAGTTTTTGTCCCAATTGGATTTTTTCCCCTTCAAATTGGCTGCTTGGGGTAGAACTCTAGGGCCTAAAATGACGGATCACACTTACGGGAAATTGTTAAGCAAGTTAATGATTTCTTGACCAAATCAATGATGGCTAGTTGTTATAGAAACAAGAGTTGTTCTGGTATTAATGACTGGGAGAATGTCTCAATTTAGAGGAGGGATGAATTGACTACCCTTCGGTCGCTTTTGTCCTAAACCTTTAAAGCGTCATTGCAAAAATAATTGTCACACGGGGTTCATTTCAATTTTGCTAAACTGTATTGGATGTTGTTTTTTCAAAGAGTATTTGCTAAAACCTAATGTAGGTCAATGTGTTAGTTTTTTTCAGCAATATGAATGATTTTCCGTTAGTTGCCTCTTTAACTTTGACTGATTACATACATTGGAAAGAGTCCGTTAAAACACATTTCGTGGTAAATGACCTCGAGTTTGTCATGGTTGTGGAGTGTCCTTAAGTCCCCACCCTTGATGCACCGTGAAATGTTCGTAATGCATATGAGGTGTGGATGAAGGCTAACTCGTTGGCCCGACTTCACATTTTGGCTAGCATACCTTATGCATTGGCCAAAATGATTGAGAATATGGTCATTGCATGTAAGATCATGGGCTCGTTGAAAGAATTGTTTGAACGCCAGTTCTTACTTTTTGAGCACAAAGGGATGGATGACAAAGAAACCAGTAGCGTCAATTCCTAAGATAACCTCCAGTTAGAGAAAGTAAGTGTTGCTGACTTTGATGAAGTTCATCGATGAGAAGTGTTCTCTGAAATGGAACTTGGAGTTTATTTAGGTCCTGATACTGATCCCATTACTCTCCAAAAGAGGAAAACATCTAAAGATAGTAAATGTGATTTGTTTGTCTTGAAGACGTGTTTGGTAGAGAATGATGATTCTGCCTGGATTCTTGATTCAAGTGATACTAACCATGTAAGTTCTTCCTACCAAGGATTTAATTCCTGGCAAATGTTGCAAGAGGGAGATTTGACTCTTCGAGTCGGTACTGGTGAGATTGTTTCAGTTGTTGTTCTAGGCAGGCTGAAGTTATTTTTGGACAAGAAATGTTATCCGTTACTGGATAATGTTTTTGTAGTTACTCATATCAAAAGGAACTTAATCTCAATTTCTTGTCTCATTGAACAAGGTTATACCGTCTTCTTTTCTAAAAGTAAAGTGTTTATTTTCAAGAATGGTATGGAGATTTGTTTTGGTTCAATAGAAAATAACTTGTATGTACTAAGGCCATTGGTCATCAAAGCCTTGCTTAATACTAAAATGTTCAGTATAGCGACAACTGCAAAAAGACCAAAGGTTTCTCCTAAGGAAAACACCCATCTTTGGCATCTAAGGTTAGGTCACATCGACCTCAATACGATTGAAAAGTTGGTGAAATGTGGACTTCTAAAGAGTTTAGAAGAAAACTCCTTGTCGGTATGTGAATCATGCTTTGAAGGCAAGATGACCAAACGACCTTTTATTGGAAAAGGTTACAGAGCCAAGGAAACCTTGGAGCTTATACATTCAAACCTCTATGGTTCGATGAGTGTTAGAGCTCGAGGTTGGTATAAATATTTTATCTCTTTCATAGATGATTATTCAAGATACGAGTATCTATACCTAATGCAACGTAAATCTAAATCCCTTGACAAGTTCAAGGAGTATAAGGCTGAAGTTGAAAACTTATTAGGTAAGAAAATAAAAACACTACAATCTAGTCGTGGTGGAGAGTATATGGACCTCGAATTTAAGAACTATATGATAGAACATGGAATCACGTCCTAACTCTCAGCCCCGGGTACACCTCAACAGAATGGTGTATCAGAAAGGAGAAATAGAACCTTGTTGGACATGGTTCGGTCTATGATGAGTTATGCTCATCTTCCAGACTCGTTTTGGGGATTTGTAGTAGAGACTGCATGTTACATTTTGAACAACATGCCCTCGAAAAGTGTTTCTGAGACACCTTTCGAGATGTGGAAAGGTCATAAAGGTAGTTTACGCCACTTCAAGGTTTGGGGATGTTTGGCCCACGTGCTAGTGGCTAACCTAAAGAAGTTGGAACCATATTTGAAAGCTTGCCTTTTTGTAGGTTACCCCAGGGAAACGAGGGGTGGATACTTCTATGATCCGAGTGAGAACAAAGTGTTTATGTCGACAAATGCTATCTTCTTGGAAACAGACCACATTAGGGATCATAAACCATGAAGTAAGTTTGTTTTACATGAGATACTACTGAAATTGTTTTACAAAGTGTTTCTAGTAAGACTACTGAAAGTTCAACAAGAGTTGTTGAACAAACTGATAGATCAACAAGAGTTGTTGATGTCAGTACATCTAGTTAACCATCTCTAGAGTTGAGACTGCCTCGACATAGTGGGAGGGTTGTGAACCCATTAGATTGCTACATGGGTTTAACTGAATCCCAAAACATTATGTTTGATGATGGGGTCAAGGATCTATTTTCTTATAAGCAAGTAATGAAGGATGTTGACAAAGATGAGTGGATTAAAGTCACGAACAAGGAAATTGAGTCTATGTACTTTAATAATATCTAGGAACTTGTGGATCAGCCTAATGGGGTAAGACCTATAGTGTGTAAGTGGATCTACAAGAGAAAACGAGGTGTAGATGGAAAGGTGCAGACCTTTAAGGCTAGACTGGTGGCAAAGGGTTATACCTAGGTCGAAGGAATGGACTATGAGGAAACTTTCTCACCTATTGTCATGTTGAAGTCTATCAGGATACTCTTGTCCATAGCCACATTTTAGGATTATGAGATATGGCAAATGGACGTCAAGACTTCTTTCTGAATGGTAATCTTGAGAAGACCATCTACATGGCTCAACCAGAGGGGTTGATTGTTCCAGATCAAGAGGAAAGAGTTTACAAGCTTAATAGGTCCATTTATGGGCTGAAACAAGCGTCTAGATCGTGGAACATTAGATTTGACAGTGCAATCAAATTGTTTGGCTTTGATCGAAACATTGATGAGCCTTGTGTTTACAAGAAAATCATCAACAGCTCAGTAGCTTTCCTGATACTGTATATGGTGAAGGATCTCTTACCGAAGAGTTCCATGAGCACGTTCAGATCGCTCCGATCTCATCATGATCAAAATACACAATATACAATCAAACGTACAGTTATGCAAACAAACAATAATTATCGCCATACTATGAACAAGAAAATAACAAGGGAATAAGTTGTCATACCAGTTGAAGACGTTCTTCAAACTTTGGAACTCAACGCAGTGGAACCCTCCACCCAATCAACCAACGCCCAGCAGCAGTGTCGACTACAGCAGCACGAACAATGCACGAACACGAACGTCGCGAGGATGACACCACCAGAAAAGAGCCCCAGGTATTCTCGGAGTGAGAACCCAAAGTGTGGTCTTTGTGAATTTGGTAGAGAAAGGAGGAAGCATGGATCGTGTAGGCGATAAGACAGTGGGAGGGAAAAAGACACTATCGTATAGCAAATGCTTATCATTTAGGAGAAGCTACACGATCGTGTAGATTTTACTGAACGATCGTTTAGGAAATTGGTATATGATTGTTTAGCAAACTTGGCACACACCACGATCATTTAGGAAGCCTATCTGATCGTGTAGGAACTAGTGTACGATCGTTTAGGCCAAGGTGATGACCGTGTAGGCGGAGAGGACTATCGTATAGGCTCTCAAAATTCTTAAGCGATCGTTTACGATTCACCAGTGCATTTCCTTCTTTTTTTTGGACGACGATGAACGAAACGATCAAATGAAACAATTTTTAATTTCATCAGTATACAATAACCGACGCTGCCCACTAACCACGTCTGAAAGTGATAATTGGCTTAATTATCATATAATTAACCAATTAATTATAATAAATATAATCATATTATATTTTTATTCCTATAGTTTGATATCACATATCTACTATAGTATTTTTCTCCTATACTTGATATAAATCATATTTATATCTAATTTTCCCCTTTCCAAATTAATGTATCTCATACATTTAGCCAATTATATCATATATAATAACCATCCAATTATATCATATATAATCGAACTTCTCTTGTCAATTTGAACATTTCAAATTAACCCACACACTGGTTCTCGACTTTATCCAAGCTACCCAGGGGACCTAATGGACCTGTGGCTCGAAGCTCTAATGGTCCGTGAATAGCTGACTAAACTCTTTAGCCATGAGATCCACCATTCGTTAACTGTCAGACATTCCACTAAAGACCAACATCTAAACTCTTCTTACCACAGATATATTTCTATGTCCATTGGATATAAACAATCATGAGTACAATTACCCTTCATAGATGCTCGTAAGTACAGCTAGGCCAAATTACCGTTTTGCCCCTGTAGTTACATCTCACTCCTTAAGTCCCATTGATTCCTCTAATGAACAATACAACATAGTCCAACTATGTGTGAACACCTCTCAAGTCAAGAGAAGGTGTGTGGCACCACATCGTTCAAGCCTTGGAATCAGCCCTTAAGGGAGCTATCTCTCTACTTACCCCTGCCTCGGGGAAGGAGTGAATTTTATCTTGTGTTGCTGAATTTCCAGCTCCCAAATCAGACGAATCCCTAAAATGGTAGGTTTGAATCAGCGACCTGGCCACTCGTACCCATACAAATCAAAGGACCGCCTTCAATGGCAGGAGTTCCCAACTCACTCAGGATTAAGGTCATGTTACTTATGATCATCATAGTAAAGTGAAGTCTCTGTCATGAACAGTGTTATATAACGAGATGTTAACACTTCGTGGTCAGGTCTTATACAAACTCTTCGTATAGGACGCCCTCGCTCGCATGTCCCTAACACGAATGATCAGGATCAGACCATCTATGACAAGTCACAACACTTGTGACCATTCCACAAAGTGGGCCGCATCCGTAGCGTTACTAGGATAAGGTTTCCCTCTTATATCCATATACTATAGATCATTTTGGTTATCACTCAAGACATGATCCACTTGTATGTGACCACATACATGTTTGAGTCACATACAGATAACTAGGGATTTTATGTTTATTGGTTTATGGTAAAGCAAATAAAACAAAAAAACTGAGCAAAATACAAGATGTGAAGTAAATATCATATATTACACAACACAAACATTCGTACAAACTGTTTACAAACTATAGGACACGAGACTTTAAGGCATCAACCCCAACATGTGGATGATATCTTACTCATAGGAATGATGTAGGTTTTCTGACTGACATTAAAAAGTGGCTAGCCGCCCAATTCTAAATGAAAGATTTAGGAGACGCGCAGTATGTTCTAGGAATCCAGATCATTCGAGATCGTAAGAAAAAGAGGTTGGTCTTGTCTCAGGCATCGTACATTGATCAAATGTTGATCAGGTACAGGATGTAGAATTCCAAGAGGGGTTTATTACCCTTCAAGCATGGAATTTTTTTGTCTAAGGATAAATGTCCTATGACACCTAAAGAGGTTGTGGAGATGAGACGGATTCCTTATGCTTCGGCTGTTGGAAGCTAATGTATGCAATGTTATGTACTAGACCTAACATTTACTATGCAATAGAGATTGTCAGTCGCTATCAGTCCAATCCAGGATTAGATCACTGAGGCGGTCAAAACAATCCTCAAATATCTTCGGGGAACGAGAGACTACATGCTTGGTAATGGAGATAAGGATTTGATCCTTACAAGATACACAGACTCTGACTTTCAGATTGATAGATATTCTAAAAAATCAGCATCAGGGCCAATGTTAACTCTGAATGGAGGAGTTGTAGTTTGGCGAAGCATCAAGCAAGGATGCATCGCAGACTCCACTATGGAAGCCGAATTATTAGCCGCTTGTGATGCTGCTAAAGAGGTTGTTTGGCTTAGGAAGATCCTTATAGATTTAGAAGTTGTTCCAAATATGTCTTTGTCGATCACTCTCTATTGTGATAACAACGAGGCTGTGGCAAATTCAAAAGAACCTTGGAGTCATCGTAGAAGCAAGCATATTGAACGAAAGTATTATTTGATCAGGGAGATTGTGCATCGCGGTGATGTGATAGTCACGAAGATCGCATCGGAGCACAACGTTGCTAATCCGTTTACAAAGGCTCTCAGGGCTAAAGTGTTCGAGGGTCATCTAGAGAGTCTGGGCCTATGAGACATACGACATCTTGTCTAGGGTAAGTGGGAGATGATACTGAGTTATAGAGTATGTCCTAGTTTATTGTATATTGTAATTGTTTTTTCATGTATTGTACATTAGTCTCCCGAGGCATTAGGACAAGTGGGAGATTGTTGGAATTGATGTCCTAATTCTCCCAGAGTCTCGTAGTTTGTAAACTTTGTACACATTGTTATTAATAAAATAAGAGTTATTTTATTTGCATTTACAAATATCCAATAAACAAAGATCTGTGGTTATTGTATGTAAACTTAAGCATGTATATGAGATATACAAGTGGATCATGCCTTAAGTAATAACCTAAAAGGTCTGTAGTATACGAATTAAAGAGGGATACCTTATCCTGGTGACACTATGGATACGGCCCGCTTTGTAGAGGCTTACAAGTGTTGTGAACTACTACAGATGGTCTGATCCTAACTATATTCATGTGGAGACATGCAAGGGGGGGTGTCCTATACAAAGAGTTTGTATAAGATCGGACCATGAGATGATTAGTCTCTTTATATAACGCCATTGATACTTGAGACTTACATCTCACTAAAACAACCATAGGTAACATGACCTTAATCCCTAGTGTTTTGGGAACTCCTGCCTATGAGGGCGATCCTTTGATTAGTATAGGTGAGAGTGGCCAGATTGCCAACTCAAAAAGCCTAACTTTTTGGGGATTTGTCTAATTGGGGAGTTGGGAACTCAGTTACACAAGATGAAATTCACTCATTCCCCGAAGCAGGGTTAAGTAGATAGATTGCTCCCTTAAGGGATGATTCCGAGTCTTGAACATAGTGGTCACATCCTCTCTTTGGAAGAGAGGACCCAGTCATAGTAGGACTATGTCTTATTGTTCATTAGAGGAATCAATGGTACTTAAGGAGCTAGATGTAACTACAGGGGAAAAACGGTATATTAGCTCAGCTATACTTACAAGCGATCTGTGAAAGGTTATCACACTGTTGATTGGTTGACATGGACACAGAAATATATTTGCAGTGAGAAGAGTGCAACTATCGTTCTTTAGTGGAGTGTTCAGCAGTTAGCGGATGGTGGATCCCGTGACTAAAGAGTTTAGTCAGTTATTCACAAACCGTTTGAGCTTGAAACTATAGGTCCATAAGGTCCCCTTGGTAGCCCAATGGATACAAGTTGAGATTCAGTTCTTGGGGTTAGTTTGAAGTGTTCAAATTAACAAGAAAAAATTAAATTATATATGATATAATTGGTGTGATGTATGAGATACATCAAGTGGAGGAATTAATGTAAATATGATTTACATTAAGTACCATAAAATAGAAAAAGAACTATGGTTTATATGTTTCATGAGATGAAATATTAAAACTATAGGTTATAAATATAATATGATAAGTTGGTTATCATATTTATTTATAATATATTAATTATATGATAATTAAATCTTTTTCTCTAATAATTGATTGAGTGGGTGGTTATTGGTGGTTTTATGGTAACCATGAGATAAAAGGAAAATTGTTGTTCTAAAATTAGAAGTTGCCTCATTCGGAAAGAACTCACGAAGAAAAGCTATCAAGTGAAAGAGTTTCACTAAGCGATAGCTGTGTAGAGACTAAACGATCGTGTAGAGTTGACTAAACAATAGTCATTCAGCTAATCGTAGCTAAATGATTGAGTGGCTTAGTCTATGCGATAGGCTGCTATTTACTAAACGAACGAGCACATCGTCTATACGATAGATAGTGTCTTATCTCCCACTTACTCAATCGTCTACTTGATCGTAGACCTCCAGTCTCTTCCTCAAGCCAAGATCATACAGAGCCCATAGCTTATGGATTATCACACCGAGAGTACCAAGGTACCCATTATGGTGGTGTCCTCACTCAGTTCATGAATCGAATGTGACTTGAATGGATTCGAGAAGCTGTTGGTCGTTCGTTGTGTTCGTGCTGTTGTTCATTGGCTATATCAGTCATTGCATTCGAGTGTGCTATTCTTTGACGCTTGGAGATTGATCGAGGGATTTGTGAATAATGGTTCTTCAAAGGTATGCATCCTCTATCCCTTGTATCATTGTTCAGCATGCTGTAATTTCTAGTTGTGCATGACTTAGACTGTAAATGTTTGTGTTCAATCTGAATGGAATTTGGAATGATCCCTTCTGCTACTCATGGAAATCCTCGTGTTAGATTTTCTTCAGTAGTCTCTACTGCAAATTCCTAAAATGAGTCAGGAAGTTGAGCGTAACTCATTCTAGATTGAACCATGTCCAACAGGGTTCTATTTCTCCTTTCTAATATACCATTCTGTTGAGGTGTACCAAGGGCTAAAAGTTGGGATGTTATTCCATGTTCTATCATATAATTCTAGAATCTTAAGTCATATACTCTCCATCACGATCAGATTGTAGTGTTTTTATCTTTTTACCTAACAAGTTTTCAACCTCAGTCTTATATTCCTTGAACTTTTCAAGTGCTTCAGACTTGTGTTGCATTAGGTATAGATACTCGTATCTTGAATAATCATCTATAAAAGAGATAAAATATTCATACCCTCCTATTGCTTTACATTCATCGGACCACAAAGGTTGAATATATAAGTTCTGAGGCTTTTTCGGCTCTATATCCTTTTCCAATAAAAGGTCATTTTTTTATCTTAACTTCAAGGCATGACTTACATACAGGTAAAGAATTTTCTTCTAAACTATTTAGAAGTCCATTTTTCATCAATCTCTCAATTCTATTGAGATTAATGTAACCTAATCTTAGATGCCAAAGATGGTTATTTTCTTTAGGAGAAATCCTTGGTCTCTTAGTAGTTGTTGCCATTCTGAACATTTCAGTATTTAGGACAGCATTTGTAACTAATGGCCTTAGTACATATAAGTTACTTGCTTTTGAAGAAAATCCTCTCCATTTCGGTTTTTTAAAATAAATAATTTACTTCCAGAGAATGAAAGAGAATAATTTTGCTCAATCAAACAAGAAATAGAAATTCAATTCCTTTTAAAACTACATATGCATCATCTAATAACATATATCATTTTTTGTCTAAAAGTAACTTAAGTTTGCCTACAGCAACAGTTGAAATGGCCTCACCAGTACCAACATGAAGAGTCATTTCCCCAACTTCCAATTGTCTCTAGGAATTAATCCCTGATAAGAAGAATGTTGAGGATAAATTGCTCATTAATTGTCATGCGATGATCATACGATGGTTTGAATAATATGTGTTATGTGTCAAGTGAATATGTGATAGTTAATCGTTCCTGTCACAAGTTTTCTCACTCTCTCACCAAGTATAATGAGATCGCAAGTTTCTTAGAATGATCCAATGTCGAACACGGGGATTTGTTATGATGTTGTTGAAGTAAAGGGAATTATGCAAATGTGTAAATATGCGTTGTTTTTTGCGATGAAAATAAAATACATACAAATAATAAATTTCTAAATAACTGACTCCCTAACAATTGTGAGGCTAAGATGGGTGAGTAAAGCCACAGACTAAATAAGGGTTTATATGGGGAAGGAATGGCTAGAGGGAAGGCATTAAATAAATCTCATTTCATATACTACCACGGTTCTTATTCCCGATTGGCACACACCTTTCGGTGGTTGTCTCAATAGTCATATTTCTATGAGTTGTTAATGGGAATGTTGTAGAACGCAAGGTTGTTTCTATCTCTAGAAATACTTCTTGCTTCGCTTAACAAGTTCTATCAACTTTTCTCTTTCGAGGAGCTGATTGTATGCCTCAACTCTGCTCTTACAGGCAAGTAACTTTTGACATATGTTAAACGAACGTGGTAATATCTTAAGATGTGATTTAAATCATAAAAGTGACCTTCCCTCTTACCCTAAGGATTTAGTGATTCATGAGAGAAGAGATAACAAATGCATGAGAGTAAAGTGAAGATGAACATAATGATATTATTAAGATAAGAGAATCTTTCGAATACAAGTTGTTCAGGAAATTGATCAAGTAAATTCTACAACTTGTTAATACACAAGAAATGAAATGGATTCATGACCAATATCAATCTCTTGATACGATGTGATGGTGGTAATGACTACCGGCTATATGTGATGGATGGAGTGGTGAAAGCCCTTCTCATGATTTTTCTCCAATGAGCCTTCTAGAAAGGAATGGAATTTGGAATAAAATATTCTCTCCGATTTTCAACTCCTAGATTCCATCACTTAATGTGTTGAAACTCGAGTTATAATGTCCTGCGTTATCCTATCTTGGAATTCCCTCTCTGATTGGTTGCTATCATTTGGCAAGGTAAGTGCGAATGTTAGTGTTTCATCATGGCCAATGATCAGGGAGTATGTCAGAATATATGTTGTACAATTTCAGAAATCTCGAGGCATTCATTGATTGCGTTTCTCCTTGAAGGATTGGTGCATGCGCCGATTCCTATTTTCCTGCAAAACATAAACATAGGTGCACTTTGACCATGAAATGCGGTCAGTGGGTGTCTTAAGTACCTTAGTACAATTTTGATTTTTATATATCATTTCACCATGATTGGCGCATTTTTTCCTCTTTGTTGTCACATATTTCTAAGAAAAAGGCATAAATATCTTGTATTTCTACAAATTATCAAAGAACATACGTGATTAGTTCTTGAATCAACTATCCAATCAGAATCATTATTCTCTACTAAGCACGACTCCAGGATCAACTTGAACATCCTTATTATGAATTCAAAGTGCAGTGACCATGCTCTTAAATCTTTTGGCCAAGGCATCAGGTATGCTCGCCAAAATATGAATTCGAGTGTCAAGATTGGCCTTCATTAACATTTTGTATGCATCACGAACATTTTGTGTTGTTTAAAGGGTTGGAATTGGAGGACATTCTTCAATTAAGACAAAATTAAGGTCGTTAACCACGTACATAGTTCTAATCAATTCTTTCCAAGTCGTGTAATTGAATTCGGTCAATATTTCAGCATTAAGAAGGTTCATCGAAGTGCTAGTCATTTTTGCTAATATAAAACAAATTACTTATTTTAGACACTTATACAAAAATTCATTTTAATTCAATCAGTTTAGCAAAAACTAATAATGAACCTAATATTATTCCATTTTCCAATGATACTTCAGTGATTTATGACAAAAGCCACTGAAGGGTGTTTAATCACCCCTCCCTGAATTGAGATATTTCTCAACCAATCATTATACCAGAATAACCTTTATTCCTATAACGATTAGTTACCATTGATTTGGCCAAGAAATCGTTAACTTGCTTAACAATTTCTTGTAAGTGCAACCCTTCATTTTAGACTCTAGAGTTCCGTCCCAATGAGTTAACCGAAGGGAAAAACCGATTCGGAAAAAAACTAAAGTGATCCTATCCAAAAAAAAATTCTGAAGTTTGCCCATGATATTGACCTAATACACAAACCATCCAAAGGGGGATGCTCCGAGGGACCCTCGAGGTCGTGCAAGAAGGTCGTAAGATGCAAACCAATGAAGGAGACCGTTAGACATGTTGACACATATCGTTCTCCCACTTACTATAAACACTCTCTCCATTCACCTTGATAATGACCCATGCAAACACCATTCGAAGGGGGATGTTTCCAAGGTACTTCGAGGCCAAGCATGAGTCTCACAGTGTGAACTTTTAGAGAGAATGTGAGTAGAAAAAATTGACATATCGTATATATCTTTTTCCTCCCACTGAGTATTTTACAAAAACGGGTTTATTAACTTAGTAAAAATTGGCTAATTAATTTTAACTAAATCTTTGTCAATTTGCTCATTATAACGCTTATATTGAATATTTTAACAATATATGACTTCATTTGTTAAACTTTTTAAAAGATTAACCTATTTCTAATCTCATTAGAAACGTGTTTAACATAAGTCTAAGTGAATTCATTTTAAACCATTAAAATTAAATTGGACCTATGTTTTCATGCAACTCTTTATTATAGATTTTAATTCCAATTTTATTATACTTATAACCATTATAAAACAATG
The DNA here is from genome assembly GCF_009727055.1 of Benincasa hispida. NCBI lineage: Eukaryota > Viridiplantae > Streptophyta > Magnoliopsida > Cucurbitales > Cucurbitaceae > Benincasa > Benincasa hispida. Next base: position 10,960,777 of record NC_052359.1, read on the forward strand.
AAAAATAAAATCTATAATTCCATTCAAAGATATTGATTAAATATAACATTTATACTTATCTAAGTAATGTCATGCTCGATGCAAAATTTATTTTAATTGAAAAATATAACACTTATATCTAACAATTATTAAGCATGCATATCCATCATGTAATTATAGATTATAACGATTATAACCTAGTATGATGCATGAGCATGCTTAATGTACCATACATCTAAAATAATATACACTTATATTAAGATGCATGAGCATGCTAATCATGCATCCCAAAAATATAACACTTACATTTTGACATGATGCATGAACATATTTATCCTAAGGTGAGATTTTGAATCTAAATGGCATACTTTATGCACCATTCAAAAATAATTTAAATTATACATCTCATGCATAATTAAATTAATAAAATAGCAAAGTTGACTAGTTATTGGCATTCCTAGAAAATCAAATAAAGTTTAAACCCTAGATTTTACAAAATCCTAAAAGAAAATGGAAAAAAAAAAAAAACTTAAGTTCAGCAGTGACAGTGAATAAACCAGATTTCAAAACGACAATCCAACCATTCAAAAAGAGAACTTGGTGTCCTAAACATACTGATCAAATTTTCAACATGATCCAATGGTTAAAACTCCAGTTATCGACAAATTTGTAAAAGTTGTCCTTGAAAAAACCGAACTGCACTATGTTGTTTCTCTCCGTGTTTTCTTTTTGCCTTTTTTTTCTCCAATTTTTTCACAACAACATTTTGCCATGAAAGACATGGACTTACATTAATCTAAATGTCAAAACCCTAAACAGTCAACCAACAAACCACAATTAAAATCACATACATCTCATGCATATTTTTTAAAAGTAACCCACTATTCTATTTCGATTTTGTTTCTAAGAAATCAAAAATCAAAATTGCACAAGTTGGGCTCTGATACCAACTGAAAGGATTGAATCCCAAGTGGAAGCATGTGATCATCTTGTGATTTTTTTTTCGATTTTACATAAAAAAATACGGTATATAGATAAACAATCAAGATTAGCATGCATTTAAGAGAAGAAAAGAGGGAAGAGCTAAACCTTACTTTTGTAGATTCCTAAATTCTTCATGATTCCCTCTGCATCTTCTCCAGAACGTATCTTCAATGATCAAGGGACACCACCGTAAGTGAAACCTTGTTATTCTCTAGGATTCCAAGACTTGGATGTGTGGTCTCCAAAACTTGGAAGAGGAAGAAGAAGTAGTAGAGAAAAGAAGAGAGATTTTGAGAGAAGTAGTAGGAGACTAGGATTCAGAATTCCCAATTCAACTATGTCACAAACATGGGCCATTGAAGACTTATTTACTGTGAGGAGAGGTGACCCCCTTCTCCTAGTCTTTCCTATTTCTACTCTAGTTCTAATTTAAAAATAATTTTTATTTAATTAATTAGTCGAATAATTAAATAACCATGGATATTAAATCCAGTTTAATATATAATTAATTAATTAATTAATAAACATCACATGTTTATTTATCTCTATTTCTCAAAAATTAATTAATTAATTAATTAATCAACCATTAATTAATCAATTAAATGACTATATTAAATCATATTTAATGTAGAATTAATCAACATATAATTGTCACATATTTATATGTATACACCTCTTTAATATTTGAATCTTATTCAAATATTTTTCTCTCTTAATTATAGATCACATCTATAATTAACCATATTATATTAATCTCATTAATATGCAATTGATTTGAAAAATTCAAAAAAATCCTCATATATATCATTTAATTAGCTAACAAGGAGACCTTATGGACCTACATATTAGAAGTTTCAATGATATAAGATTAATTAATTAATTAAATCTTTTAATTAAATTAATCAATTAATCAATTTTCATTAACTACCGGTCACTCCACTAAAGACCGATAGCTGCACTCTTCGAACTGTTGATTTATTTTTGTGTCCACGGATATAACCAATCAATAGTGAGTTGACACTTCACAAATTGCTCATAACTAGTTGGGTTAAAATATCGTTTTACCCCTGAAGTTACATGTAACTCCTTAAATACCATTGATCCCTTTAATGAACAAATAGTTTATAGTCCAACTATAAACTAATACCTCTCGGGCCAGTGAAAGGTTGAGGCCTCAATGTTCAAGACCCGGAATCAGCTATTAAGGGAGAAATTTATCTACTTTCCCTAAGGTCGGGAAACAAATGAATTTCATCTTGTATAGTTGTGTTTTCAGCTCCCTATTCGGACAAGTCTCCAAAATGGTAGGCTTGTTGAGCCGGCTAACAAGGCCACTCTCACCCATACAAATCAAAGGATTGTTTTCATAGACAAAAGTTCACAACTCACTCAGGATTAAGGTCACATCACCTATGGTCATCTTAGTGAAATGTAAGTCTCTTCTAACAACGGTGTTTTATAAAGAAACTATTCATTTTGCTGTTTGATCTTATACAAACTCTTTATATAGAATATTCAATTCACATCTCGCATGTTTCCACATATATTCCATTCACATCTCACATATATAGCACTTTACAACTCATGGTCCGATCTTTACAAACTTTTTTAGTTAATGTCCTAAATCGAGTGTATCTTGTAGTTTGTAAAGAAAAATTATATATTTAATAAAATAAGAGGTATTTTATTAATGTTTAGTCTGCACTAATTCAATCAAATAAACTAAGATCCAAGGTTATTTTATGAAACTTAAACATGTATGTAGAGACATACGGGTGGATCATATTTAAGTAATAACCTAAATGGTCTACAGTAGGTGGATAAGGCTGGATTCCTTATCCTGTTGATACTACGAATACACCTGCTTTATAGATGTTACAATTGTCGTAAAGTGCTATAAATGATCTGATTCTGATCGTTTATGTGGAGACATGCGAGCGAGGGTATTCTATACAAAGAGTTTGTATAAGACTAGACCGCGAAATGAATAGTCTTTCTATATAACACCGTTGCTAGAAGAGACTTACATTTTACTAGGATGACCATAGGTGACTTGATCTTAATCCAGAGTGAGTTGTGAACTTTTGTCTATGAGATCAATCCTTTGATTTGTATGAGTGAGAGTGACCTTGTTAGCAGACTTAACAACTCTAGGATTTTGGGGACTTGTCCAAGTAGGGAGCTGGGAACACAACTACACAAGATGAAATTCACTCATTTTCCGACCTTAGGTGAAGTAGATAAATTGCTCCCTTAATAGCTGATTTCGGGTCTTAAACATTAAGGCCTCAACCTCTCACTGGCTCGAGAGGTGTTAGTTTATAGTTGGACTATAAACTATTTGTTCATTAGAGAGATTAGTGGTATTTAAGAAGTTAGATCAACTACAGGGGTAAAATGGTATTTTTACCCAACTATAATTATGAGCAATTTATGAAGAGTCCACTCACTGTTGATTGATTATATCTGTGGACACATAAATAAATTTACAATACGAAGAATACAACTACCAGTCTTTTGTGGAGTGACCAGTAGTTAATGAAAATTGATTAATTTAATTAAAGAGTTTAACTAATTAATCTTATATCATTGGAGCTTCTAATCTGTAGGTCCATAAGGTCCCATTGTTGGCTCACTAAAGGATATATAAGAGGAATGGTTTGAAATGTTCATATCAATTGTATACTGATGAGATTAATATAATATGGTTAATTATAGATGTGATCTATAATTAAGAGAGAAAAATATTTGAATAAGATTCAAATATTAAAGAGATGTATACATATAAATATGTGATAATTATATTTTGATTAATTATATATTAAATATGATTTAATATAGTCGTTTAATTGATTAATTAATGGTTAATTAATTAAATAATTAATTTTTGAGAAATAGAGATAAATAAACATGCGATGTTTATTTATTAATTATATATATTAAATTGGATTTAATATATATGGTTATTTAACTATTGAACTAATTAATTAAATAAAAGTTATTTAATTAAATTAGAACTAGAGTAGGAATAGGAAAGACTAGGAGAAGGGGGTCACCCCTCCTTTCTATAAATAGGTCTTTATGGCCCACATTTGTGACACAGTTAAATTGAGTATTTTAAATCCTAGTCTCCTACTACTTCTTCTTCCTCTTCCAAGTCTTGGAGACTACACATCCAATTCTTGGAATCCTAGGTAACAACAAGGTTTCACTTATGGTTGTGTCCCTTGATCATTGAAGAGATGTTCCGGAGAAGACGCGAAGGGAAACGTGATGAATTTAGAAATCTACAAAGGTAAGTTTTAGCTCTTCCTTCTTTTCTTCTCTTAAATGCATGCTAATCTTGATTGTTTATCTATTATGTTATTATTTTTATACTGTATTTTGTTTATGTAAAATCGAAAACAAAATTGCAAGGTGATTACATGCTTCCGCTTCGGATTCGATCCCTTCAAATGAAATCGAAAACAAAATTGCAAGGTGATCACACACTTCTGCTTGGGATTCGATCCCTTTAGATGCACAGTTGATTGGTTATATCCAATGGACATAGAAATATATCTGTAGTGCGAAGAGTGTAACTGTCGGTCTTTAGTGGAGTGACTAACAGTCAATGGAAGTTGATTAATTTATTCAAATATTTTGATTAATTAATCGAGTACTATTGGAGCTTACAATTATAGGTCCATAAGGTCCCCTCGTTAGCTCATTTGGGATAAGTGAGAATCGAATTAATTTGAATAGTTCAAATTAATAAAGGAAATTGATTATATAAGATATAATTATGAGGTATAATATAATGTATATGATACATTATACTATAAAGATTTATTTTAGAGAAAAATAATTATTTGAATATGATTCAAATATTAATATGAATTTGATCCATAATAAATATTGTTGATTAAATGAGAGAAAATGTTTTGTTTATATATATATATATTGTTGATAAAAAAATTGGGAAGCATATATGATGCATGTCTTATGCTATGCGTATCTACCCATGCGTCGGTGGTCATGCGTTGGAATGGAAAGTATGTGTTAATCTCTTATGCAATGACCATGCGTTCCTATCACAAGTTTTCTTTCTTTCTCGCCAAGTATAATGAGAACACAAGTTTCTCGGGTGATCCGAGGTCGAACTCAAGGACTTGTACAATAATGTTTGTGAAGCAATGCATTTGAGGTGATGAATAAAATTAAAAAGAAGTTAACGGATTACACACTACTCCTACTCCTATCTAATCAGATTGAGCAATGGAAGACTTGCGATGAGAATTGGTAGATATGCAACAACTGTTAACGCATAGTAATGTTCATTATCTTAAGTCGCTCGAGTAATCCTAGCTTGCCACACTAACACATCACACACCTCTCGGTGGCCAACCGCATGCCTATATCTCTATAGTGCATGGTTGCATCGAGCATAAGACCATGCCTATCTCTAGGAATAATGCATACTTTGTTTTAGTGCGTTTCACCTCTTACCTTCTCAGGCTATTAGATGCGGCTAATTAGCTCATATACAAGCATTACAACAGCCCATAGACAAGCATTGCTACAGCCTCACACCAAGCAAAGAGGATTAACTCACTATACTCGCACAACGCACACCTCTCGGTGGGTTGCTACATGCGTCCTATCTCTAGGCTGCACGATTGAGTATGCGATCGCCTTTGATAACTAAATGATGAAGGTAAACAATGATAAAGATAAAGAAGACGAAGGAGATGGCATTGAAGGAATTAAGATATGCATTGATTACAAAATGTCTTAATATCTTAAGCTAAAATGTAATACAATACAGAGATCAGAGAAGAAATGAAAGGCTTTGTGTCAAGGCTGTTAGTTGTGCCATGGATGAATGGTGGAGAAGTCTCTCTCGAGCTCTATCTCCAGCGAAGACTCCGGTCATCATTCGAAATGGGTTGTAGGGGTGAAGAATCCTCAAATAAAATCTCGCTCATACTCTCATCTGTGATCCCAAGCATCTGCCTTAAGGCAGAAACTCGGATGTTTTGAAGTGAAGGTCCAAGATGCTATTTATAGAGCTCAAATGCCGACAGCCTTCATGATTGCGTTCTGCCTCACTGCCACTTTTGTCACGGTATGGGCCATGTCAACATCATCTCATCTTATTGATACTCCCAAGGTATGCATTCGTGCTTGCTTCTCTTGTGGTGCCAACGCATTCCATCTACCTTGTGAGCAAACTTCTATCGATCTGTGGATGCAACATCCCATACGGCAAACTTAATCAACTCATGTGTTCAACCTTGTGGCAGTCTGGGACCGACACATGCGATCAATTCCTGTAATATCTGCAAAAATGAACACTTTGACCTGGAAAAATGCATGGTATAGGATTAGTGAGGATTTTTGGCGCTGATTGATGCAAGCTCACTTTTCACATGAATTCTTAGTATTATCAATGCATATTCTGCTTTTTAGCCCTTATAATTCTAAGTAAATGGCTACAAAAGCTTGCATTTCTACGAGCTATCATATATATATATATTAAAGAAAAATTAGTTTTTTGTTTAATTAAATATTTTTTAATTAGAGATTTGGTTTTAAATAACCTTTTCTCTTCATATTCTTTCGTTAATTGTCATATGGATGATTAATGAATTTATGTATATGTATTAATTAAAGAAAATTAGTTTTTTGTTTAATTAAATGTTTTTAATTAGAGAATTGATTTTAAATAAATATTTTCTCTTCATATTCTCTCACTAATTGGCATATGGAAGATGAATGGATTTGTTATTTCATCTTCCTCTTGCCCACTTATAAATATACCTAAGGTGTGTAGATTTTTTATGTGGGGTGTGATATTACCTTGTTCTCTCAAATTATTTCCTTCAAATCCTTTATCCACATTAATCTTGAAGCCCACAACTCTCATCGATTCTCTATCCCGAGAATAACGAGGTTTTCGTATGGTGGAGTTCGATCGGTTGCTGTATTTTTACGATCAAAGTGTTTGTTGTGTTCAAGTTCCGGAGAGGAATTGAGAAGAGATTAGTCTTCAAGGGTTTGTGACTTTTGAATCTTTTTTCCTATTTAATTTCTACACAAATGTATGCTTAATAGATCTTAGATATCTTGTTTCTGTCTTTTATATTTTCTGTATGTTATGTAAAATTAGAATTAGGACTCGATCAATTCTGCAACGGGTACTTGCATATCCTGTCAGATCCTTCACCAGTTTTTCTTAATTATAGATGGGCTAAATGTCTATTTTATCCCTACAATTACCTATTTTCCTTAAGTTCTACCGATTCCTCTAATGAACAACTTGTTTATGATCCAACCATAAATTAACTCCCTTTCGGGCCAGTGAGAGAGGTAAGGCCCCTTGTTCAAGACCCGAAACCAGCATTTAAAGGAACTACTCATCTACTTACTCTATGTGAGAAGGAGCAAATTCCATCTCGTGAAATTATGTTCCCAGCTTCCTATTTAGTCAAGTCCTTAAAATAGTAGGCTTATTGAGTCTGCAACTTAGGCCACTCTTACACATGCAAATCAAAGGACTGACCTCATGGACAAGAGTTCATAAATCACTCAAGATTAAGATCGAGCCACACATGATCATCCTACGAAATAGTAATCTCATTAATTAACGAATTTACAAAGAGAGATTAAAAATTTCACGATCCGATCTTATACAAACTCTTTATATAGGATATCTCCACTCACATGTCTCCACATGAACGGTTTTTTGGAGTTGATACCCTAAATCTCGTAGGGTCCTATAGTTTTTAAACACGTGTATGAATAAACATTTGTGACGTAATAATATGAGATATTTTATTCATTATTGTCTATAAAATATGAGATATTTTAGTTGCATTAACCACAAATCAATAAACTAAGATCCCTAGTTATCGTTGTAACTTGAGCATGTATGTGGAGACATACAAGTGGATTGTGCCTTAAGTGATAACCTAAATGGTCTGTAGTATATGGATAAAGGAGGGAAACCTTATCCTGGTGACACTACAGACACGACTCGCTTTATAGATGTTACAAGTGTTGTAAAGTGCTACAAATGGTCTGATCCTGATCATTCATGTGGAGACATGCGAGCGGGGGTATCCTATACAAAGGAGTTTGTATAAGACCAGACCACGAAATGTTTAGTCTCGTTATATAACGCCGTTCATGACAAAGACTTTCATTTTTCTAGGATGACCATAGGTAACATGACCTTAATCCTGAGAGAGTTGGGAACTCTTGCCTATGAGGGCGGTCCTTCGATTTGCATGAGTGCGGGTGGCCAGATCGTCGATTCAAACCTACCATTTTGGGGATTCGTCTAATTGGGGAATTGAGAATTCAGCTACACAAGACGGAATTCACTTTTTCCCCAAAGGAGGGGTAAGTAGATAGATTGCTCCCTAAGGGCTGATTCTGGGGCTTGAACAATGTGGCGCCACACCTTCTAATGGCCAGAGAAGTGTTCACTCATAGTAGGACGATGATGTATTGTTCATTAGAGGAATCAATGGTACTTAAGGAGTTAGATGTAACTACAGAGGCAAAATAGTAAATTGGCCCAACTGTACTTACGAGCGATTTGTGAAGGGTCATCGTACTGTTGATTGGTTATATCCAATGGACACAGAAATATATCTGTAATGCGAAGAGTATAGCTGTGTGTCTTTAGTGGAATACCCGACAGTTAATGGATGGTGGATATCGTGATTAAAGTGTTTAGTCAGTTATTCATGTACCGTTGGAGTTTCAAGCTACAGATCTATAAGATCCCCTTGGTAGCTCGATGGATTCATGTTGAGAATCAGTTTTTGGGATAGTTTGAAGTGTTCAAATTAACAAAAGTGAATTTGATTATATATGATATAATTAAGTTGATTCAATTATATGTGATATAATGATTTGATGTATTAGATACATTAATTGGAGGAATTAATATAAACTTGATTTATATTAAATGTTATAAAGGAGAAAAAGAACTATGGTTTAAATATTATATATGATGTGATATTAAAACTATAGGTTATAAATATAATATGATAAATTAATTATTATATTTATTTATAATAAAACAATTATAAGATAATTGTTTGGTTGGTATTTATTTTGTCCTTTAATCGTGAATAGTGGGAAGTTATTATCAATTTTAATAACTGAAAGATAAAAGGAAAATTGTTTCAATTTTTCAAAGCATGCAAGACATAACGATCGGGTAAAGAAAAGAGTTATACAATAGCCTTTGAGAGAGTGAACGATCAAGCATCGAGTGATCAAGTTTGCTAGACGATAGTTCCTCATTACAAAATGATCAAGTACCAAGTCTATATGATAAACTTTCTTATTCTCCCACTTACTCGATCGTATAGTTCTTCCTTCCCTCTACCAAATCCACACAGAGCCCACACCTCCTGGATTTTCATACCAAGAATACCAAGGTAGCCTCTTGGTAGTGTCGAGTGTTTCTGTTCGAGGGTCGAGGATCGAGTATTACTCGATTGTGTTCGAGGATCTGATAGTTTGTGATTCTCACTTGTTGTTTGTTGCATTCGTGCATTTGATCGAGTTTTCGTGGATGTGTGATTGGTGTTGATCGAGGGAATACACGAAGAATAGTTCTTCAAAGGTATGTCACTCAATCCTAGTCGATTTTAACTTAAAAGTATGTTGTAATTTACTCGATGATGCATAACTGTTTTTGTATGGTTGTAAATGTGTTGTTCTTTCACAATGGGTTTGGAACGATCTTGCTTCCGCTTAACGGTTCTCTTGTTTAAGAGTTCCTTCATGATTTGGATCAAACTATTTGTAACTATTGCAAAGTGGGTCGTATCCACAATGTCACCAAGATAAGGCATCCAACCTTATTCACATACTATAGACCTTTTAGGTTATCTCTTGAACATGATCCATTTTTTATGTCAATTACATACTATTCAAGACTACATATGATAATCTTGGATTTTTCTGGTTAATGGATAAATTAATATTGCATAAGTAATAAGTAAATTAATAAAGTAATCAGTTACGAGGCTTTAGAGCACAAACCCCAACACTAATCTATCATGCCAAATAGTAAATATATATGGATTCATGAACTTCAGGTTCATTGTTGTAAAAGTTTCAATTACTCGTACATGAGTATAATACAATTCAGAAGATAAAGGAGGCAACTTTTCCAATATACATTTTTGGTGTGTTATTTTATGTTATGAAATAATGGAATGAAATATGATGATGGAAATGCGTTGAGCAACAAGTTTTCTCAGCAGAATCTAGGTATAAATTCCATTAAGCTTCCTGGTAAGTCTAGGGTCGAATTCAGGGACTAGGAAAAATGATATGCGGTGATAATTTTCAAGAAGACTTTGTGGTAACCAGTAAATCAAATATTTGTTTTGGGTTGTTGTTTGCGGTATAAAATAAATGTATGTGACAGATTTGAGAAAAGATCGATTATGCGTTAGATGCACTGAGTATACGGAGGAATGGGTTGAGAAGGTCTTTAGCTAGCATTTCCCGAGAATGCGTCAAACTATGCAATCATGCTACACTCATGCGACAGCAAATCATTTTCCAATGCAAATGCGGTGCCCCTAGTTCAAGGACGCATGTGTTGAATGCAATAATGACCATAGAGCTTATTCCTATGTCTCTACTTTTTACCTATGCGATGATGCAAGATGCACACAAAGACAAGGTGACCGCACACAATCATATCCTATCTCTAAGATGCATGCAATGTGTTAATAGCAAACAGTGTTTATTCCTAAGTTTCTATCTCTTGATTATGCGTTCTAATCTGACTCTCTCGAGTCTAGATTCTAACCCGACTTTTCCAAGCCTAGATTTTGCCTTTAGACTACCCTCCCAAGTATCTCTAGTGGACGAATGATGCATACATAATACAAGATGATTACATAGAATGAAGATCCCCAGTTATACTAGCTAAGTGCTTCTTAACCCATTTGACAAATTTAGCTACACATGCATAATAAACAGAGAGTGACCAAATATAAAGAAGTAAATTCCATTTCTATAGATAAGTTTAAGTACAAAATAACAATGGAAGATAAGGATAGAGAGCCTGGTAGCAATCCCTTGCTTCCCAAGGCTTTTACACTGTCAACTATATTCTATTTAAAAGATATTCCTGCTTCCACAAGAGCTGGCCCTCTCTCTGATCTCGACGCTTCCAGCACTCTTACAAGTTCACCGGAACAATCTCTCGGCACAATCTTGCTTCTCTTGCTTCTGCCTTCAATAAAAAAAACTAAGAATAAGGCTATTCTATCTAAGGGAAAATTCTCTAACTATCCGAACTTCTTTACTGAAAGTTGCCTTTGGTATTTATAGAGCTTCAAGGTGAAAGGTTGCTTCTCTCTTATGATTGCACTGATGAGATGGCATTAATTCTTTGTCTGATGCGCCGAATATTTGTCACCGAAAAGTTGAGTGTACTTGCTACAGTAGTTCATTAGCGGCTTGTCAACTTAATTCGAAATCGACCGTCATCAGCTTTATGTTCCATCGTGATTTATTATGCTTTTCACCCAGATGCGCCCACCAAGTTGCGGCGACTCTATGAGGAAATTCTTCTTGAGAAGATATTTGCGAATATAAATCACTGCAAAGCCTTGCAGTAATGCTACACTCGACCGTTGCTTTCTTGTGATCGCATTTTACGCTTTGTGTCAATGCATATTCTGCACAAAAATACAAAAGTTAACTGTTTTTATGCGATGAACACATGCGACCACAATGTTATGAACTTAATGCTTTTTTGGACGCAATCTTATATATTTTTTCAACACAAACCTGTATTGTTTAATAACTTAGTACTGTAATAACGTGCATTTCTGCCCGTTATCACACCCCCAAATTTAAACAATACTTATCCTCAAGCATAAGCTAAATATTTCCTTTAGAAAGTCAACCTCAATCTCTTTTCCTAGATTTCTAAAGGATACTTCATTCAAATCCTATACACCAAAATTTCCTAAATTCTTATTTAAGTCTCTTCTTAAAATATTTCTAAGGCCTAGGGACCGCAAGTTTAACCTTCAAAAAGACTTTACTAGATTCCATCACATTGCATGATTTATTTAAAAAAAAAAAAAAACTTTTCCACTAGGGTGTTAATTAATTTTTATCCTTGCATATTTTGACACTATTATTTTTCTCTGACCTTGTGTTGATCCAAGTGTCTCACATTCGTTTTGGCTTACCCCATGTGTGTCATGCAGACATCCAACTACGAGCAGGGCGCATTTTCTCAGACTAAACTCATACTTACTTGGCAACAGAGTTGTGGTCATTTATTTATGCGTTCATCCTGGCGACTTACTTGTGTTTTGGCTTGCCCCCACGTGTGTCATGCGGAAATCCAACTACGGGTAAGTGCCCTTCACAACTTAACTCTAATCAACATGGGTTTCCCTATTGCATTGACAGTGGAGTTGTTATTCTCAAATTTTTTTTTTTTTTTTTTGAAGAGCTGTAAATAGCAAGGTCGAAAATAAATACCTTACCCCCAAATTTAAAATGCGACAATGTCCTCATTACCAAAAGATTGAAAGAAGTTATGCGATATTCTTAGGAAGTTTGGTAAAGGGTCAGTTTGAAAGAAAGCTAGCAGACCACTAACTTCTAGAAATATTTCATGAGGTGACTGTCCTAACATTGAATCGACTCTTGTGTACATGAAAAAAATAGAAGCATGTGTTTCATCATTGAAATCATAATTGGCAAAGAAAAAGCATGCGGTGACTTATTAAATTTATCAATGTTAAATGATATAACCAAAGAGGATGCGGTGAAAAAAATTTCAAAATTAAAATGCGATGCAATAACGAAATTTGGAATAAAGTCAAGGAAAGATACAACCCCCAAATTTGCGCTGTCGCCCACATTATTTGTTGACGCATCCTGCTTTGTGACGATCTCTTTTCTTTGGATTGTGGTGTGAAAGTAGTTGCGTCTTCGTGTAGCGCCTCCGCAATCGTGTACCTCGATCGTTACACGAAAAACTTTGAGAGGGTCAAATAATAAAAAAAGCAAAGTTTAACAAAATCGTTTACCACAATCGTTCAGCATGATTGCTTTTTTTTTTTTTAAAGATAAAGACAAAGATATGATAGCAATTAAAAGACATGATAAAAATTCATTAATCATTGATATGAAACAAAAAGGATATTAAAAAAATTGCGTTCCTGATGAGGTTGAGTTGCATAGTAATGAGGGATTGTTTATTTCAAGCTGGGCTTTTCACGTCCATGGTGGCTTTTTCTTCTTTTCTTGATCTTTCGGAATCTTGACTGCCTTAATCCGGAGCCTTTCCCCGTTAATGTTCATCGCAATCTCCCCCTTTTAACAATACTTATCCTCAAGCATAAGCTAAATATCCTTTAGAAAGTCAACCTCAATCTCTTTTCCTAGATTTCTAAAGGATACTTCATCAAATCCTATACACCAAAATTTCCTAAATTCTTATTTAAGTCTCTTCTTAAAATATTTCTAAGGCCTAGGACCGCAAGTTTAACCTTCAAAAAGACTTTACTAGATTCCATCACATTGCATGATTTATTTAAAAAAAAAAAAAAACTTTTCCACTAGGGTGTTAATTAATTTTATCCTTGCATATTTTTGACACTATATTTTTTCTCTGACCTTGTGTTGATCCAAGTGTCTCACATTCGTTTTGGCTTACCCCATGTGTGTCATGCAGACATCCAACTACGAGCAGGGCGCATTTCTCAGACTAAACTCATACTTACTTGGCAACAGAGTTGTGGTCATTTATTTATGCGTTCATCCTGGCGACTTATCTTGTTTTTGGCTTGCCCCCACGTGTGTCATGCGGAAATCCAACTACGGGTAAGTGCCCTTCACAACTTAACTCTAATCAACATGGGTTTCCCTATTGCATTGACAGTGGAGTTGTTATTCTCAAATTTTTTTTTTTTTTTTTGAAGAGCTGTAAATAGCAAGGTCGAAAATAAAATACCTTACCCCCATTTAAAATGCGACAATGTCCTCATTACCAAAAGATTGAAAGAAGTTATGCGATATTCTTAGGAAGTTTGGTAAAGGGTCAGTTTGAAAGAAGCTAGCAGACCACTAACTTCTAGAAATATTTCATGAGGTGACTGTCAACATTGAATCGACTCTTGTGTACATGAAAAAATAGAAGCATGTGTTTCATCATTGAAATCATAATTGGCAAAGAAAAAGCATGCGGTGACTTATTAAATTTATCAATGTTAATGATATAACCAAAGAGGATGCGCGTGAAAAAAAATTTCAAAAATTAAAATGCGATGCAATAAACGAAATTTGGAATAAAGTCAAGGAAAGATACAACCCCCAATTTTGCGCTGTCGCCCACATTATTTGTTGACGCATCCTGCTTTGTGACGATCTCTTTTCTTTGGATTGTGGTGTGAAAGTAGTTGCGTCTTCGTGTAGCGCCTCCGCAATCGTGTACCTCGATCGTTACACGAAAAACTTTGAGAGGGTCAAATAATAAAAAAGCAAAGTTTAACAAATCGTTTACCACAATCGTTCAGCATGATTGCTTTTTTTTTTTTAAAGATAAAGACAAAGATATGATAGCAATTAAAAGACATGAATAAAAATTCATTAATCATTGATATGAAACAAAAAGGATATAAAAAAATTGCGTTCCTGATGAGGTTGAGTTGCATAGTAATGAGGGATTGTTTATTTCAAGCTGGGCTTTTCACGTCCATGGTGGCTTTTTCTTCTTTTCTTGATCTTTCGGAATCTTGACTGCCTTAATCCGGAGCCTTTCCCCGTTAATGTTCATCGCAATCTCCCCCTTTTCACATCAATTTGAGCACGACCAGTTGAGAGGAATGGTCGTCCCAATATGATTGGCGCATCTTCGTCCGCTTTGTAATCCAAAATGATGAAGTCTGCCGGAAGGATGAATTTATCAATTGAAATTGCAGCGTCTTTCAACTCTCCTCAAGATGGATTCGGGATCTGTCCGCAAGTATGAGAGTCTTTGTCATGGGCATGAGGTTGCCCATATTCAATCGTTTGAAGATTAATAGCAGCATTACGTTTATACTCGCCCCAAGATCGCATAGTGCTTGCCCACTGTAGACCCCTCCAATGAGAGCATGGTATCGTGAAGATTCCTGGGTCGCACATTTTTTGTGGGATCATCGCATTTTGCGTTATCTGCCACTGTCGCGATCTTTTCCTCATCATTCTATTTCTTTTTCAATCTTTGCGGAAATGGTGGCAGCTGGACTTTTTCTATCTCATGATCTAGAGCTTGAGGGTGGACATAACTTCGGGTTTCATCTGCTCGGGCTCTTCTGAATTACACGTCAACGGGTCCTCGGTTGTTACCGCATTCAAGTTGGTCAGGATGGGTTCTTCCTCTACATCCACAATCGTTTTCTCGCTTAGCAAAGAGACTACTAAGCATTGTTCCTTCCCCGTACCCCCAGCGTTGCAAGGGGAGCTCAGTTGAGCTCGGCAAAGCTTCTTGCGGTTTTAAGTTCGCCCGCAATCTGTCCTAGCTAGATTTCGAGATTTTGGATGGACGTTGCTTGATTCTGAAGCACTGATTCGTTTTTCTCAATGTACTGCTTCAGCAAGCTTTCTAAGGACGAAGATTGTAGTGTCTGTGAACTACTGGCTTGGTTAT
>NC_052359.1:10976447-11009896 GCF_009727055.1 Benincasa hispida
GCGTTAGACCGTTGGTTCACGGGAAAAATTCGGGTGGCCCTTCTTTTTGCACCACTGGTTGAAAGCTTTGTTGTTGATTTTTCCATTCAAAATTGGGATGGTTTCTTCACCCAGGGTTGTACGTGTCGGAATAAGGATTATTCTTTATGAAGCATACTGACTGCGGATTTCCTGGGCATTCTTCCATTGGATGCACGTCTCCGCGGATGACACAACTTTCGATCGTTTGAGCAATTGCGTTGACCTGCCCTTTGTTTGCTCCCGTGCTATTAATTGCGATGCCTTGTATCAAACTCATCATCGCAGTCATTTGGTTCTGAAGGGATGTGATGGCCCCATTATTTGCATCATTGTTTCTAATTCTTAATCTTTGATTGCTTTCTCTCCAGTCCTCGTGATTTTTTGAAATGCGATCAAGGATATTCTTGGCCTTCTCATACGTTTTGTCCAGCAGACCTACAGCTACTGCCGCATTGGTAGCGGTCTGCGAAGCAGGGTTCAATCCTTGGTAAAAGATCTCCATTTGTAAGCAGTCTGGTAAGTCATTGTATGGACAGTCTCTTACCAGCCTCTTAAACCTCGCCCAAGCATCACTGAGCGATTCGTCAGTTTCTTGTTCAAAATTGGTTATTAATTTTCTTCTCCTGGCATTCTCAGTTGGTGGGAAATATTTCTTCATAAACTTCTCCACCACTTGTTCCCAAGAAGTAATTTCCCCCGGTTCGAGAGAATACGCCTATTTTCGTGCCTGATCACACAAAGAAAATGGAAACAAAGTTAGTCAAACTTCTTCGATCGAGATATTCGGGAACACAAAAGTGTTGTAGATTTCTATGAAGCTCTGGAGGTGGGCGTGCGGGTCCTCGTCATGCCTTCCTCCGAACTGCCCTGTAGTCTGGATCATCTGCAGCATCACCGGTTTCATTTCAAATCAGGATCCATCAAGAGCACGCCTCATGATTCTTGGAAAGAAATCGTAGAGGTTTGGCGCTGCATAGTCCCGAATGGGCCTATTACGATCGTTTGCCAGTAGGATTGGATTCGCCATGACATTGTTTTCATTTGGTGCTCCGTTTCCAGGCTGCTCCGCCATGTCGTCTTTATCTGGTTGTTGTTGGCGGCAGCTATCTCTTAGTCTTCGTCGAAATGTCCTCTCAATCTTTAGGTCATAATTTGCCAGAGATTGAAAACTGCAAAGAAATCAGAAAAATTACCGTTAGCACACTAAATTTTCGAAGTCCCCGGCAATGGTGCCAAAAACTTGATGCATTATTTTATGTGATGACATAATGGAATGAAATGCAGTGATGGAAATGCATTGAGCAACAAGTTTTCTTAGCAGAATCCATGTATAAATTCCACTGAGTTTCCTGGTAAGTCCAGGGTTGAACTTAGGGACTAAGGAAAACGATATGCGGCGATAATTTTCAAGAAAACTTTGTGGTAACCAGTAAATCAAATATTTGTTTTGGGTTGTTGTTTGCGGTATAAAATAAATGTATGCAACGAATTTGAGAAAAGATCAATTATGCGTTAGATGCACTGAGTATGCAGAGGAACGGGTTGAGAAGGTCTTTAGCTAGTGTTTCTCGGGAATGCATCAAACTATGCTATCATGCTACACTCATGCGACAGCAAATCATTTTCCAATGCAAATGCGGTGCCCCTAGTTCTAGAACACATGTGTTGAATGCGATAATGACCATAGAGCTTATTCCTATGTCTCTACTTTTTTCCTATGCGATGATGCAAGATGCACACAAAGACAAGGTGACCGCACACAATCATATCCTATCTCTAGGATGCATGCGATGTGTTAATAGAAAATAATGCTTATTTCTAAGCTTCTATCTCTTGATTATGCATTCTAATCTGACTCTCTAGAGTCTAGATTCTAACTTGACTTTTCCAAGCCTAGATTCTGCCCTTAGACTACCCTCTCGAGTATCTCTAATGGACGAATGATGCAAGCATAATACAAGATAATCACATAGAATGAAGATCCCCAGTTATACTAGCTATATGCTTCTCAACCCATTCGACAGATTTAGCTATACATGCATAATAAATAGAGAGTGAACAGATATAAAGAAGTAAATTCCATTTCTATAGATAAGTTTAAGTACAAAATGACAATGGAAGATAAGGATAGAGAGCCTGATAGCAATCCCTTGCTTCCCAAGGCTTTTACACTATCAACATTATTCTGTTCAAAAGATATTCCTGCTTCCACAGAAGCTGACTCTCTTCTGATCTTGACGCTTCCAGCACTCTTCCAAGTTCACCGGAATGATCTCTCGGCACAATCTTGTTTCTCTTGCTTCCACCTTCAATAAAAAAAAACTAAGAATAAGGTTATTCTATCTAAGGGAAAATTCTTTAACTATCCGAACTCCTTTACTGAACCTTTGGTATTTATAGAGCTTCGGGTTGAAAGGCTGCTTCTCTCTTATGATTGCACTGATGGGATGACATTAATTCTCTGTCTGATGCGCCAAATTTTTGTAATCGAAAAGTTGAGTGTACTTGCTATAGTAGTTCGTTAGCGGCTTGTCAACTTAATTCGGAATTAACCGTAATCAGCTTTTTGTCCCATCGTGATTTATTATGCTTTTCACCCAGATGCGCCCACCAAGTTGCGGCGGCTCTATGCGGCAATCCTTCTTGAGCAGATATTTACGAACATAAATCACCGCAAAGCCTTATGGTAACACTGCACTCGACCGTTGCTTTCTTGTGACGCATTTTATGCTTTGTGTCAATGCATATTCTGCACAAAAATACAAAAGTTAACTGTTTTTATGCGATGAACGCATGCGATTGCAATGTTATGAACTTAAAGCTTTTTGGATGCAATCTCATATATTTTATCAACGCAAACCTACATTGTTTAATAACTTAGTACTGTAATAACGTGCATTCCTGCCCGTTATCAGTTTTTCATTTGAGACAGTAGATATGATATAAAGATACTCTATCTTATTCTTTCTACTAGTCTCAATATGATAAGTATTGCAACGTATATCGTTAAAACTAAGTAGATTTCTCTTTCATTAACTAGAGAACAATGCATTATCAATTGTAAATTTTGTTCCTGTAAACAAAATAATATTTGCTTTTCCAAAACCCTCAATCAAATTGCAAACCTTATATTGTATTTACTTTTGCTTTCAGCATTGTCAATTTGGAAGACTATCTTTTACTTGTAAGTATTGTTTGTGTAGTTACACTATCTGCCAAACATAAATCTTCTTTGCTTATTTTTTTAATCATCCAACATATGAAAATAATCCATATTTCTTTATTAAAAGAAAATAATTACATTATAAAAATAACACATGGAATATACAAATGTGAACTTAACTAAGAAAAAAAACATGAAGATAGATTAAAAAAAATAACAACAATATTAAGTCTACATATTCTCAAAGTCAAAAGAAACAATTGATGTTGTTGGTGTTGATGCCCTAAATCTCATCGGTACTGTGGTTTGTAATTGTATTGTACATACAAATTATTTATTTAATAAAATCTAAGGTATTTTATTTGACATTTAGTAGCATTAACCCACAAAGCCAATAAACAAACATCCAAGATATCTTTTATAACTTAAACATGTATGTAGAGACATATGGATGGATTGTGTTTAAGTGATAACCTGAAGGATTTGTAGTAGATGGATAAGGTTAGATACCTTATCTTGGTGGCACTACGAATACGGTCCGCTTTGTAGATGTTACAATTGTTGTAAAGTGATACAAATGATCTGATCCTGATCATTCATGTAAAAACGTGTGAGCGGAGGTATTCTATACAAAGGGGTTTATATAAGACCGGACTACGAAATGAATAGTCTCATCATATAACGCCGTTAATAACAGAGACTTACATTTCACCAAGATGACCATAGGTGACATGACTTAAATCTTGAGTGAGTTGTGAAATCCAGTATATGAAGGCGGTCCTTTGATTTGCATGGGTGAGAGTGGCCAGTTTGCCGACTCAATATGCCTACCATTTTTAGGGTTCGTCTGATTGGGGAGCTGGGAACATAACTACACAAGACAGAATTCACTTCGTCCCTAATGTTGGGGTAAGTAGAAAAATCTCTTAAGGGTTAATTCTAAGGCTTTAATAATGTGGCGCCATACCCTCGCTTGGCTCGAGAAGGATTTAGTCATAATTGAACTATGCTTTATTGTTCATTAGTGTGATCAGTGGTACTTAAAGAGATAGATGTAACTAAAGGGACAAAATGGTAATTTTGGCTCAACTGTACTTACGAACAATTTGTGAAGGGTCATCACACTATTGACTGGTTATATCCAATGGACACAGAAATATATCTGTAGGGCGAAGAATGAAGTTGTCGATCTTTAGTGGAATGACTAACAGTTAATTAATGTTAGATAATTTAATTAAAGGAGTTTAATTAATTATTTAAGTACCATTGGAGCTTCAATCTACATGTCTATAAGGTCCCTTCTATAACTCAATAGGGATTAATAAGAATTAATTTTGGATTAATTTGAATTGTTCAAATTAATCGAGAGATTGATTATATATGATATAATTAGTTTAAATTAATTATATGTGATATAATTACTATGATGTATTTGATACATTATAATATAAAAGTTTATTTTGAGAGCAATTAAATATTTGGATGTGATTCAAATACTAATTTTCATACCTCATCCCAGTTTACCCTCTAAAACCGGAAGAAAATATGATGGCAGCAATTACCGACCTAGGTGCCAATACTTATTACCTAACTTAAATTAACCTGCTTAAACCTGTATATGCAACGACTTGGCACAAAACATATCCATGAAATTAAACAGTGTAAGTCCTATATACAGTTCCAAAACAAACATATGTCCAATGAAAATAAGATGACCAAAATAATAGGAGGCCTAAAAGAAAATAAGTTTCACAAGTCCCCGACTCCTTTCCAAATGTGTGTACATCAAAACAAGTTTAACCTAAGCTTCTTCCTAAGGTCCCTAAACTTTGAGTGGCAAGTTGCAGTGGATTCAACCGTGAAGGTAGTGACCGCTACCTGAAAAAAGGAAAAACATTTGAAAACTATGAGCTGGTTGCCCAGTGAGTGACACATAGAAATACATTTCTTCTCAAACCTTTCATATGCTTTAATGTAAAATAAATGACATGCTGGAAAATAACCTCAAGCAACTTGCATAGTATCATATATTAATCATAGCATTATAATCAATCATACTATCAAACCTTAGTTGAGAACGAGCATTCATAGCTCAAGCTCCCACGTCCATTCAAGGTCGTTAGACCCATACTTCGGTCCCTTAATGAAGACTGTGGCCAGGAGGCCTATACTTCGACCTCTCATAAAGAACTGCCTACATGCACGTGGAGTATACTAAGTACCGTCAACACCTTAGGTACTTCCTCGAATACCTTCTATACCTTTGGTACCTGGTACATTAGAAACATAACATTCATGGAAAAATACGAGCATCATTATTAGTCAACCTGCATGCTTCGAAATTAATAACGTGTAGTTGCTCTACTTTGCATACATTCTTAACATACGCTAGGATTTAAAAAAACTCATTTAAAAACACAAGTATAACTTTAGTTGCTTGGAAAACCCATGAACATTAGCATAAAATTCATTTGAAACGTATGTCTCTTTTGTGAACATGTTTGAAAACATTTAGTCACTCACAAATCCTTGGGCTTGGTTCTTCCTAAGCTTTGTAGGTCTCCCAATGGACGTAGTTCCTACACATAAAAGAATAAGAGTTTAGTTGCTACTTGGCCTCCCTTTTGAGACTACTCTTTTAACTAAGCTCATACTTGGCAAGGGATTGGCTAATCGTCCAACATTTTCCTCGTTCAAAATCTAACGTAAATAACTTGAAAACTAGAACCTATTTCATGAAAGTTCCTTCTCCAAACATGTTCGGAATCTCATTACCAATGTTATCTTAAAGTTTCAGCTTGAAACTTCTTGTGGTTTAACTTGGGCCCTCGAATCTTTCCCGATAGCCCTAACCGTAACATCTGGCTTGAGTAGAGATTCTAGGGTAAAATTCCCAAAATATATAACTCGAACCATAGACCTTTTCTTGCCAAGGTTTCTTCTACAAAATTACTTAAGAAGGTGTGTACAAGAATACCTTAATGTTTCGAATTAAAAATCCAAGCGGTTCGGTCTAGATCTATGTTTATTGGTCGAGTGCCCGAGAATGCCCAAAAAAGAAACTCCGGCTTTTCCTTCCTTCTCCAGCCATCTTTTCGGTGAGATCTCCCTTCTAAAGGCTCGATTCTAGCAACTAGACTCGAAGATCTTTCCAATGGTACCAAGTTTGCTTGGTTTGCTCGAGTAAAACGTCCAAAATGAGCCCTTGAAGTTCTTTTTCTTTTTATACTACTGTTTAGCCCTTCACCTGAATCTCCTTAAGCCACCTCACCCATTAATGGAGATCAAGGGCCGAGATTAAGCCATCTGTCCCAATAACTAAAAGAGAAGTCTAAAATTGAGCATTTAAATCTGAGTGTTTCAAGCAACTCATTTCTCACTAGGGAAACTCGACGGGGAGATGTCCTTACTCGACAGACAATTCCAGGACTCTCTGTCAAATACTCAATGGGAGGACTCACTACTCGATGGGGAACTCGACACTGGGAGCTCGCTCGACATTTGCTCCCCACTCGATGCTCGAACTCGACATGCGAGCCTTTCTCGCTCAGCTTCGACACTCGCCTCCTTCCTCGCTCATATATACTCGACACTTGGCAGCATCTACTCGATGCTTGACCCTTCTCGATTACGTATACTCGATGCTCACCTTCTTCCTCGCTCATTTATACTTGATGCTTAACAGCACTTACGCGATGCTCGCCTGATGCTCACTCGATGTTCAAGCATCCTTCACTATAATCAACACTTAGCCAAAATTTCCCTTGTAAAGTTAGAATGATATGAACGAGAGCTAAGCTTCCCTACTTAACCATTTTCCTCCTGCTTTTAACTCACTTATACTTCGGGATGTACAAATCCAATCTAACTTAGATACTTAACCTAACACTTTCTTAACTTAACAATAAACATGGTTAAAAAGGGAAAAGTAAGGTGCGGATCTTACAACCTACCACCCTTAAAAGAAATTTCATCCACAAAATTTATCTGGATAAATCAGTGGAAGAGTTGAGGATACTTCTTCTTTACTTTCTCCTCAGACTCCCACGTCACCTCTTCAACTCCATGGTTGTTCCACAATACCTTCACCAAAGGCATAGTTTTGTTCTTGAGCACCTGTTCTTTCCATTCTAAGATCTGAACTGGGTCTTCGTCATACGACATATTTTCCTTCAGTTGAATCGGTTGATCCATCAGTACATGCGTAGGATCAGGTATATACTTCCTCAACATTGAAACATGGAACACGTTGTGAATACGTGTTAGCTCCAGAGGTAACTGTAACTTATATGCTACTAGGCCAACTCATTCTATAATCTCATAAGGTCCGATGTAACGGGGACTCAGTTTCCCTTTTCTTCCAAACCTGGTTACTCCTTTCCATGGGGATAACTGAAGGAATACTTGGTCTCCGACATCAAATTCTAGATCTCTCATTCCCTTATTAGCATAACTCTTCTGCCTGTCTCGTGCTGTCTTCAAATTTTCCCTAATAAGCTTCACAGTATCGGCCTTTTGCTGCACTAATTCTGGACCCAATAGTTTCCGTTCTCCGACTTCATTCCAACATATTAAGGTTCTACATGGTCTGCCATACAATGCTTCGTACGGGGCGAGTGATAACTGTTATTATACGCAAACTCAACCAATGGCAATTGTGCATCCCAACTTCCTTTAAATTGTAAGACACGTGTTCTGCGGATGAAAATTCATACTAAAATGTAGCTTGGTACCCAAGGCCTTCTATAAACTAGGCCAGAACTTCGAGATAAACATCAGATCCCAATCTGATACTACCGATACTGGAGCTCCGAATTGACTAATTATCTTGTTCACATACATCTTAGCAAACTGGTTCAAGGTAAAGGTAACTCTCACCGGTAGAAATTTGATCGTCTTGGTTAGCTTGTCAACTATCACCCAAATTCCATCATACCCCGAGGGTGCACTAGGCAATCCAAACAAGAAATCCATCGTGACATGGTCCCACTTCCACTCTGGCACTAGGAGCGAGTTGAGTTATCCCGCGGGTCTCTGTCTCTCGGGTTTAACTTGTTGACAAATTAGGCATCGGTCTACGAATTTAGCTATTTCTTTCTTCATTCTAGACCACCAATACGATCTCCACAAGATTTTGTACATTTTGGTGCTTCCTGGACGCATGGCGTAAGCCGAATTGTGTGCCTCCTCTAATATGGCCTGCTAAAGTTACAACACATTCGGTATGCATAATCTACCTTCCTTCGATAAGGCACCATCTGCCCTCACTTGGAAGTCCGTTCTCAGTCCCTTACTTGTCTCATCTACCATCTTTTGGAGGTTAAGATCATTCAACTATTCAAGTAAAATTTCATCCACTAGGGTGGATCGTACCTGGAATGAGGCCAACAATCCACCTGTTTGTTCCATTGCTAAAGTCACTCCAGAATTCCTGAATTTTTGGATCAACATCCCCCTTACTGAACAAACAATCGCTTTATACCCATTTGACTTCCTGCTTAAGGCATTAGCCATTACATTGGCCTTACCAAGGTGATACTCAGTCAAGCAGTCATAGTTTTTGATCAGCTCGATCCATCTCCTTTTCCTTAAATTAAGTTATTTATACTCAAATATGTACTTTAAGCTCTTATGGTCTGTAAAATATGGCAACACTCCCCGAACAAATAATGTCTCCAAAGCTTTAGGGCTAACACAATTGTCGCTAACTCCAATCATGAGTGGGATAGTTACCCTCATGCTTCTTTAGCTGTCGAGAAGCATAAGCTACCACCTTTTCCTTCTACATCAACACACAACCTAGTCCCTGCCGAGACGTATCACAGTAAATCACAAACTCCTCGCCAGGACTGGGCAACATAAGTATGGGCGCTGAAACTAGCCTTTACTTCAACTCCCGGAAACTCCATTCACAATCTGAAGTCCAATCAAACTTTACGTTCTTCTTGGTCAGACTTTTCAGTGAGAAGGCTATCTTCGAGAAACCATCCACGAAGCGCCTATAGTAACCTACCAGGCCCAAGAAGCTACGTACCTCAAACACATTGGTTGGTCTTTCCCAATTTCCTACGGCTTCCGTCTTCTGGGGGTCTACACTTACCCTAGCCGTAGAAACTACATGCCCCAAAAATGCTACCTGATCTAGCCAAAAGTCACATTTTCTAAACTTGGCGTACAACTGCTTCTCTCTTAGTGTCTGCAATACTGTTCTCAGATGGTTGGCATACTTCTTCTAGTTACCTGAGTATACTAGGATATCATCAATGAAGACTATGATGAACTGATCGAGATAAGGGTGAAAAATCCTATTCATCAAATCCATAAACACTGTCGAAGCATTCGTTAAGCCAAAAGGCATCAACAGGAACTCAAAGTGGCGGTACCAGGTCCTAAATGCAGTCTTAGGGACATCCGTCTCCTCCACCTTCAACTGATGGTACCCTGATCTCATATCTACCTTCGAAAATACTGCAGCTCCCCTCAACTGATCAAAGAGATCATCAATACATTGTAGCGGATACTTGTTCCTAATTGTTACCTTATTTAACTGCCTATAATCAATACACAGTCTGAAGGACCCATCCTTCTTCTTTACAAATAGAAATGGGGCTCCCCAGGGTGACACGTTGGGTCTAACGTAACCCTTATCAACTAATTCCTGTAACTATACCTTCAGTTCCTTCAATTCCACCAGCACCATTCTACACGAAGCTTGCGATATAGGGGTCATGCCCAAAATTAAATCAATGGTGAATTCTACTTCCTTATCAGGTGGCAAGCCTGACAACTCTTCAAGGAAAATATCTATAAACTCCTGAACTACTGGTACGTCTTCAGGTTTCAACTTTTCATCCTGAGAGATCACTACATGAGCCAGTTAGGCTTCACATTCTTTTCCCATCAACTTTCTGGCCTTTACTGCTGAGATAAGGCTACTTGAAGTTAACCCCTTACATCTCACAAGAACTACTTCCTACTTCTCGGGTCTTCTGAAGGTCACTTCCCTTTTAAAGCAATCAACAATAGCATGATACTTACCCAGGAAGTCCATTCCCAGAATTGCGTCGAACTCTAGCAAGTCTAGGGGAATTAGATCGACACAGAAATCCTGACCTTCGATCAACACGTCACAACTTTTATACCAATCACTTACTACTACTACATCTTCCATAGAAGTAGAGATAAACAAGTCCTCTGGCATACCCTCAGGCAACCTACCTAAATGCAATGCAAACATGCTAGATACAAAGGAATGTGTGGCACCAGGATTAATTAAAACACAAGTAGACTGATTACATAAGGTCACATTACCAGTCACTACATCTGGAACTTCTGCAGCTTCTTGGTGTGTAACTGCGTACACACGGCCTTGCTGTTAGGGTCGTTCTGCCACCTTCAGCTTTGCACCACTTGTTCCCTCTCCCTTGTTTCCGGCACCCCTTGGCTGGTTCACTGTCTGGGAGGTCACCTGTTGCACGACTAGGCCCTTCAGGTTAATTGGGGGCACTCTCTCTCTTAAAATGACCTATTTGCTTGCACTAAAAGCAAACTCCACTTCCACTATAGCATGCCCCGAAATGTTTCTTGCCATAATTCTGGCACAAGGGTTTCCAGTCTGTACTGGCTACTGACTCGCCTGAACGTGCTCCACTAGGTTGACTAGTCGCGCTAGCGAGGAGTGAGGTCTTCTTCTCTTAGACTTCTGCCAATCCACGCTTTTGGACCTACTCATACCTGACTGGCCTGAAGCTGGGGGTTGAAAACCCTATCCCTAGGCCCCACAGACAAGGTTTGGTCCTTTTGCGCTTGCTCATCCTCTGCCAAACTCCGCTCCACCTGGATGGCGGTCTCCACTAACTAGTTAAAATCCAGCCAGTTGGCAGTAGAAATCACTGGAGTCCTAATCTCTTTTCTCAAACCATTCTTAAACCTCCTGCATCATTCCTTTTCTTCCACTATAATGGGAAGAGCATACTGAGATAGTTTGGTAAATTTCTGTTCATACTCAGCCCCGATCAAAGTTTCTTGCACCAACTTGAGGAACTCATCTCTTTTCGCCTCTTGAAAAGAGCTAAGGTAATACTTTTCCTAAAAAACCTTCCTAAATTTAGGCCACAACAAGGCGCTTGAGCTATTCCGCCTAACGGATACTACTTTCGACCACTTTTCTGCCCCCTTTTTCAACAGGAATACAGCCAACCCAACTTTGCAGTCTTCCGGACAGTTCATCACATTGAAGCACTTCTCTATTTGGTCCAACCATACCTCTGCTTCTGCGAGATCAACAGTTCCCATGAAAGTCATAGCCCCAAGGGCTCGAAGCCTCTCAATGCCGTACTTCTTTTCCGAGTCAGCCTGTACCGCACTTACACTGGCCGCCAATCTTTGGGCAATTTTTTCGAGCACCCTGTCCTTCAGCTGAGGATTTTCTCTAACCAGGGGAGTGCTCGACTCTTCCTCAGACGTCACCTTCTAATTTAAAGGTTCTCGGGTCTTTCTATCAAACATTAGTATCATACATTAATCATAGCGTTATAATCAATCATGCTATCAAACCTTAGTTGAGAATGAGCATTCATAGCTCAAGCTCCCAACATCCATTCAAGGCCGTGAGACCCATACTTCGGTCTCTTAATGAAGACTATGGCCAAGAGGCCCATAATTCGGCCTCTCATAAAGAACTGCCTACGTGCACATGGAGTATACTAAGTACCGTCAACACCTTAGGTACTTCCTTGGATACCTTCTATACCTTTGGTACCCGTTACATTAGAAACATAACATTCATGGAAAAATATGAGCATCATTATAAGTCAACCTGCATGCTTCGAAATTAATAACGTGTAATTGCTCTACTTTGTATACATTCTTAACATATGCTAGGATTAACAAAACTCATTTAAAAACACAAGTTTAACTTTAGTTGCTTGGAAAACCCATGAACATTAGCATGAAATTCATTTGAAATGCATGTCTCTTTTGTGAACATGTTTGAAAACATTTAGTCACTCACAAATCCTTGGGCTTAGTTCTTCCTAAGCTTTGTAGGTCTCCCAATGGACGTAGTTCCTACACATCAAAGAATAAGAGTTTAGTTGCTACTTGGCCTCCCTTTTGAGACTACTCTTTTAACTAAGCTCATACTTGGCAAGGGATTGGCTAATCGTCTAACATTTTCCCGATTCAACTTCTAATGTAAATAACTTGAAAACTAGAATCCATTTCATGAAAGTTACTTCTCCAAACATGTTCGGAATCTCGTTACCAATGTTACCTCAAAGTTTCAGCATGAAACTTGTTGTGGTTTAACCTGGGTTCTTGAATCTTTCCTGATATCCCTAACTACAACTTCCTGCTTGAGTAGAGATTCTAGGGTTAAATTCCCAAAATATATAACTCGAACCATAGACGTTTTCTTGCCAAGGTTCCTTCTACAAACTTACTTGAGAAGGTGTCTATGAGAATACCTTAAAGTTTCGGCTTAAAAATCTAAGAGGTTTGGTCTAGATCTATGTTTCTTGTTCGAGTGCCCGAAAATGCCCAAAAAAGAAACTTTGGATATTCCTTCCTTCTCCAGCCTTTCTTCCGGTGAGATCTTCCTTCCAAAGCTCAATTCCAACAACTAGACTCGAAGAGCTTTCCACTGGTACTAAGTTCGCCTAGTTTGCTCTAGTAGAACGTCCAAAACGAGCCCTTGAAATTCTCTTCCTTTTTATACTACTGTCTAGCCCTTCACCTAAATCTCCTTAAGCCACCTCATCCATTAATGGAGATCAAGGATCGAGATTAAGCCATATGTCTCGATAACTAAAAGAGAAGTCTAAAATTGAGTGTTTAAATCTAAGTGTTTCGAGTAACTCGTTGCTTGCTGGGGAAACTTGATGGGGAGATGTCTTTACTCGATAGACAATTCTGAGACTCTCTATCAAATACTCGATGGGAGAACTCGCTACTCGATGGGGAACTCGATACTGGGAGCTCGCTGGACACGCGTTCCCCACTCGACGCTCGAACTCGACACGCGAGCCTTCCGTGCTCACCCTCGACACTCGCCTCCTTCCTCGCTCACATATACTCGACACTCAGCAGCATCTACTCGATGCTCGACCCTTCTCGATTAGTATACTCGACGCTCGCCTTCTTCCTCGCTCACTTATACTCAACGCTCGGCAGCATCTACTCGATGCTCGACCCTTCTCGATTAGTATACTCGACGCTCGCCTTCTTCCTCGCTCACTTATACTCAACGCTCGGCAGCATCTACTCGATGCTCGCCTGGCGCTCACTCGATGTTCAAGCATCCTTCAATACAATTAACACTTAGCCAAAATTTCTCTTGTAAAGCCAGAATGATATGAACGAGAGCTAAGCTTCCTTACTTAACCATTTTCCTCCTACTTCTAACTCACCTTTTACTTTGGGATGTACAAATCCAATCTAACTTAGATACTTAACCCAATACTTTGTTTAACTTAACAATAAACATGGTTAAAAAGGGAAAAGTAAGATGTGGGTCTTACACTAATTGTATGGATTAGATTCATATAATTAAATTTAGGATAAATGTGATTTATATTAAATACCATAAATAATTGAGAGAATACAAACTATAGGTTATATTGTATTTGATACAATATAAAAATTATAGGTTATGTGTTATATTTGACATATAGTTATATATATATAACAAGTTAGTTATTATATATATTTTTTATTTATTAAATTAAATTTATTTTTATTTAATTTTTAAAATTAAATGGAGGGAGTTACAACTTCTCTCCCCTTAATTCTCTAAAAAAATGTGTAGAGAGAGTTACAGCATCTTGATCTTCTTCATTTCTTCTGAAGTAGAGTGTGTTTTGTTTTTTGATCTCCCTGTGAAAAAATACCCAGAAAATTATTTCCCTCTCAAATCTTCTTTCCCTCTTCCAAAAATCAGAGAAGCCCACAACTCTCTTTGTAATTCTCACCCCTAAGGAGAATACATGAGGCTCATTGTGGTGGTATCCACATTGAGGTTTGTTTCTATATGAAAAGTTCGTGACCAATTGGGAGAAAATTCGTGAAAAATTGGTTCTTCAAAGGGTAAATGTTATTCTAACCTTAATTCCTCCTTTAGAAGCATGTTGTAAAATATTATCTGTAATATTGCATAACTTAGGTTTTTGTGTTTAAATTCTCTATGAGAATTGAAAATTGGGATCGATCCTGATCTCGCTTCCGCTATGAACCTCACAATTCTTCAGATGTTTCATCAACTGTGCTAATTTTCTCTTTGGGAGATTCAAAAAAGCTCGTCACATCTAAATTTGTCAGATTTGATGGGTCAAATATATCATCATCTTGGTAAGCACAATTAACTTCTACATTTTTTGCTTTTTCCTTCAAGGAAGCTTGATACAGATCAACCAAGTGTTTTGATGTATGACAAATACGTGACCAATGCCTAGTCATACCACATTGGAAGTATTTTTGTTCATCACCTTCTAAATTCTTATCTTGTGGAGTTTTTCCTTTATGATCATCATTTCGAGTGGTCCTTTTGAGATTTGGATGATTAAAACAACCACGACAAAAATAATGATTATTTCTTCCTCTGCCACGGTCACGACTTCAACCTCGACTATGATTATTAAAATTCACAGCATTCACTTCACGGTATGATGTTGTTCCAGTTGGTCAAGATTCGTGATTCTTCATCAAGAACTCGTTATTTTGTTTAGCTACAAAAAGACATGAGATGACTCTCTCGATATTGTTGCTACAAGAGCATATTCGAACATGAAAGTAGAAAATGTCTTCTCTAATATATCTGCATTGGTAATTTTCTCTCTACATAACAACAATTTTGAACTGGTTTTAAATAATGTGGAGTTGTAATCACTTACTGATTTAAAATCTTGGAGCCTTAGATGCATCCAATCAAAACGAGCTTTAGGAAGAATAACCGTTTTCTGATGATCATATCTTTCTCTCAAATTCTTCCGCAAGATGCGAAGATCTTTCACTGTTAGATATTCTATTTTTAATCCCTCATGGAGATGATGACAAAGGAAAATCATGGCTTTTTGTCTTTTCCTATCTTGATGTCGTATTCCCTTCTTTAATTGTTTCTCCAAGGTTCATTGCATCTAAATATATTTCAACGTCAAGCATTCACAACAAATAATTATTACCATTAATGTCAATGGCGGCGGATTCTAGTTTTATAAGATTTTTCATGGTAACACTATCATAAAACATTGTATTTGTATTAGAAATTTGAAACATACAAAACAACATTTAATTTGTTAATTACAAAGAGAAAAAACGACCTACCTTTAATACCTACTTTCAGCAGGGTAATTGTCAAAAACTCATGCTGATAACATGTTGTAAAATTGAGGAGCACAACGGATTACAAATATGGAGAAAATATAATATAATATATATATATATATATATATATATATATATATATATAATAATGATAAATAAATAAAATAAAATAACAGAATATATGAAATTTAGAAAATATGGAAAATGGAAATTTGAAATAGATTTTTCTCACCAATGTGCATATCCTACAAAACCAAACGAATGTCACTATTTATAAGTACTTTGACAAGTAGGAGGTGAATTATATGAATACTAATAATGTATAATCTTGAGACACATGGACAACATATGGGGTAATGGAGAAGTGACACTTGGTCTTTGGACATTATGAATAGGCATCTAAATTACACTTTTTTTTTAATATTATATTATATATTTCATTTTTTGCGTAACAATTTTAGATTTTTTAATAATAACAATTGAAAAAGTTCTACAAATATATTTTCTTTTAAAAGAGTCATGTTTTTCTTATTTAATTTAATTAATTTGAAATAACAAAAGTAAAAAAAAAAAACACAATTTTAATTTTGAATTTATTTATAATATTTATTAAGAGATTTTAGTTATATTTGAGCAACAAGAAAAATATATTTTCTAAATAATTTATTTTTGAGATATTCCTATAAATAGAAAAATCCAAAAAATATTTATATAGTGTTTTGTATTTTAGAATTTCTTAAAGTGTAAATATTTTTAAATGTATTTTTATATTTAAAAAGGCCATAAATTTTTTTATAAAAGATTTTTTTTGGTTAAAACTTAATGCTATAAATATATATATATATATTGGTTAAAACTTAATGCTATTAAAATAAATAATAAAAAATTTAACGATTAAATTGGAATTAATCTGCTATTATGAAGGTGCTCTGACTTCTCTTAATTAAATCAGGATCATTATGGGTGGCGTGGGTGGAGACGTATGTTTTGCGTGGGCAGACTTTGTGGGCTGTTTGGAGTGAGGTTGGCAGGTCTTGGTGCTTGAGGGCTATCTTGCGTTGTAGAAATAGTTTCAAGCATCTGGTTCGTTTGAGGATCGGTGATGACAGTTTTATTTTGTTTGATAGGATCCTTGGCTGTCGGGGGGTGCGATCTTGGATTCATATGGGTCTACGGTGGTTTATGATGCAAGGAGTAGTTTGGAGGCGCGGTTGTCGGAGTTCTTGGATGGTGAGGGAGGTTGGAGATGGCCTATAGCGTCTTGGGAGTTGCTTGAGATCTGGAGTCTTATTCAGGTAGGTAGTGGGGCCTAAAGTGAGGGGGGAGGATTATTGGGTGCCAAGTGTCAGATGCTAGTGGTCAGTTTTCTATAATAGTGCGTGGGAAAGTATACGACCTCGTCATCCTAGGGTGTTTTGGACTGGTATTTTGATGGCGGGGGTGGTATTCCACGTCATTCCTTCTGTGTGTGGTTAGTTGTAAGGGACAGGTTGGGTACGCGGGACTAGGTAAGAAGCTAGGGTGTTTTGTCAAAGGGGGTGTCTTCTGTGTAGGGGAAGTGTGGAGTCACGGGATTCATTTATTTTTTGAGTGTGGGTTTGGGAGAGAGGTGTGGTCTGTGTGTTACGTCAGTTTGGGTTCGTCGGCATCGAGTGGCGGGTTGGGATGTCGAGTTAAGTTGGTTGTACCGAGTGAGGTCGAGTAAGGGGTGCGTAGTAAGTTGTTCTGTATTTTCTAACGTACTTCCATCTACTACATCTGACAGAAGCATAATCGGCGGCTGCATGGAGGCCGACCGAGGATAGTGTCTGTTTTGTTTCACCTTATGATCTCTACGGTTCGTGCTCAAACTGCTTCTTGGTTTTATCTAGTGTGTTTACGGATGTTTTTCTTCTTTTTGAACTTGTCGTTGCCTTTTGTTTTGCTGTTGTCCCTAGTTATGGGGTTTTTGTTTCTTTTCTCTAACTTTCTCCCTGGTTGTTTGGGGGTTTATGCGTTTATGTTTTGGTTGTTTTCTGGTTTATCTTGTTGCCTTTGTTTGTGGTTTTATTGTCATGTCTTTGCTTGTGTTTTGTTGCTTTGATCCCGAATGGTGGGATCCTTTTATTGTTGTATAATAATATCACCTATTCTAAAAAAATATTAACGATTAAATACAATTAAATATTTAGAATCCTAAATTTTAGCCCAACCTAATAATAGTTCCACGTAACAGCCCATTTTGCTTTTTTTTTTTTTTTAAAAAAAAAAAAGAATAATAATAACTGTGTTAACCGTTTTTCTTTTCTTTTTCTTTTCATATTGTTTTTCCTTGTTCTTTTAGTTCAATTTTTATTTTAACTCTAACAATATCATTTCACTTAAAATTTTAAATTTAAATTTTCTTTTTCTATCTACACAATACCACTTATTTTAAATTTATCAACTAAAAATTGCGATTTTAAAATAAAATACGTGAAAAATTATATTTTATAATCAAAATTCATTTTTGTTTTATTTTTCTTTTAAAGGATTTATTTTACTTTCTCATCTACTTTATTTATTTATTTAAAAATAAATAAATAATATGTAGGGTAAGAAAATCTAACCTCTAACTTTAAACTAAGTACAAAAGCAATATCAAGTAAGCTATTCTCATGGTAGAATCTACACATTACACTTAATTTCAACTAATTAAATAAAAATTGAGACGTAGAAAATACAAAATTGATAAATATATTTCATAATCTATGATAACATTTGTTTTTAATTTCTTTTTTAAACATTCGGGCAATATCAATCTTATTATTTTAATTTTAGGACAAATATTAATTTACATTCCTAAACTTTAGATTTGTATCAATTTAAATTTTAAATTCTGAGAGTTGTATCGAGT
The DNA here is from genome assembly GCF_009727055.1 of Benincasa hispida. Classification (NCBI taxonomy): domain Eukaryota; kingdom Viridiplantae; phylum Streptophyta; class Magnoliopsida; order Cucurbitales; family Cucurbitaceae; genus Benincasa; species Benincasa hispida. The sequence continues at coordinate 10,994,825 of NC_052359.1, forward strand.
TAAATCATGAACATATATCCCATTAAAACATAATGGAGACTTTAAATTGATACAATTAAAATATAATGTGAGCTTTAAATTGATACACTTATGAAAGTAATATAATTATTAATTTGAGATTTAAATTGATATAACCTCCGAAATTCGAAATTTAAATTGATCTAATTATTAATTTAGAGTTTAAATTGATATTTAACCTTTATTTTATTTTCTTTCACCTACGTTATTCCATTTCAAACATTTCTTCAGATTTGGACCTAAAAAAAAGGAATCAATTTTCCCCGTGGTTGATTTCTGAAGGCAAAAGAACTAGAAGTCTGAGAGCGAAGAGGAAAACTGAAAAAAATTACAATCGGAGCTATGGAGGAATCTCAGGAAATTCTTCTGAACTCCCTCCAAAAATCGGGTGTTTCAATCCCTCCAGACATTTCCTCGATTCGGAACTTAACTCCTCCGCTCTTGTTCTCGATCTGTGCTCAAGTTTTGAATCGAATTCATCTCCAAACTAAAATCCCCTTCTCCATTTCTCTGCCGGATTCTGTCGCCGATCAATTCAAGATATGTTCTGAAATCGCTTCCGCTATTAAGGATCTGGGTTTCATTGGAGATATGAGCTTCCATAAGGTCTGCCCATACTTCCCTTTTTTTTGACTAACTAGTTCTAATGTTGTTTATATTTGGTTCATTTAACTCTGCCTATTTACTCAGCTCTGATTTTGGTTGACATGCCATGTTAGCATTCTATCTCTGTTAATGGTGATAATAGTATAGCCTAAAGTTGTAGGACTACTCGAAACTTCTCCAAGTCTAGGAACTAAATAGACTGTGCTCAAAAGGAGATTGATAAATTTATAATCTAACGTTTGTATTTCTTTTGTACCTCTTGGACATTATTAGCAAAAGTTAAAGGCACCCCATTTGATAATTGTTTTGTTTTTGGTTCAATTATGCTTGTTTTCTCTCTTGTTGTAAGCTATTCACCTATCGTATAAACACATTAGGATTTCAAGAACCAAATCAAGTTTTACAAACTAGGGTTTTTAGTTTTCTAATTTTGGCATGGTTTTTGAAAATGGTTTTAAAAGTAGATGATAAAGCAAGAAAACTGTACCTGGAAGTAATGTTTATAAGCTTAATTTTTAAATAGTTGTTGAATGGGGCTAAGGTATTTGTTTTTGATATCCATCTGTTGTTGATTCTGAGCTTAATACATTTTTGGAATTGAACTTAGAACCAGATTACATGTGTTGCTTACAACAGTTCTTGTATCCATCTGAAGAGGACTTGTATAAGTTGATAAGATTCTTGGTGGAGAGGCTTCCTGAAGCTTCAGATGGAAAGTCTAAGGTTTTGGAAGATGGTGATGGTAGAAAAGAAACGAAAGCCGACACTTCCAAATGCTACTATGTGGAGGACCCATCAGACAAGGTCAATACTGATGATTCTGTTTTTACCCATCAGAAGGTTGAGAACAAACGTGCTGATCTTAATATTATTTCTGAAGAGACAAAATCGTCAAATTCCATCGTTGGTAGATTCTCTGATTTATGTCTCGTCCAACAAAGCTTGGGTGAAGCAGCTATGGCCGATAACCTTGTTAATGCTCCCAAGGATCAGTCTGAGGTTTCTGGAAATGAATCGGTTGCACTGCAGGGGAATAATAGACATGAAGTTGGTTCTTACACTGAGAAGACCTGTGAAGTAAGTACTTATGCCTCCTAACTTGAAACAATTATTAAAATCTGTTGTTGTGTAAGTCTAAATTTAGACATCAACTGGGTATATAAGTGAATAAATAAATGGTCAGCCCTTGGAATAAAGGTATTAGATCAGATGATATAAAAATATATTATATCTTCTACATATATTCTTGTTTGAAATGAGAACTGAGCCTGAGAAAGTTCAGGATCAAGAGATCAGACCTTTGGAAGAGGTCACTTCGAAGGCGTCTGAATTAGAGCATCTTCAAGTGGAGTTGGAAAGGTTGAAGGCAGTGACCAGAATTGTATTCGATGAAAATCAGTCGATTGAATTCCATCTTCAGCAACTGGAGGAGCAAATAAACTCTAGAAACCTGAATCTTCGTGCAATGAAGTCACAGTGGTGGGACATCATTTTAGTTTGATGGCTGGATTAACTTTTATACTGCTTTTGCATTATTCATTCACAAAAGCAAATTCATGTAGGAATTAAGTCCTAATACAAAGATGTAGATCTCATTTAGTTTTTCTTTATCATCTAACTCTACAGGGATGCAGAGAGGGAGCTTTTAGAAAATAAAAGGCAAAGTCTACAAGATTCACTATGCGCAAGTAATCCAAAGGCTCAAGAAAAGCTGCAAAAATTGAGGGAGTTTGAATCGGAAAAGAAGCTCATTGAGTCGGAAATCAGGAGGCGGTATGCTACTTCTTTTGAATGTTAAATAGGAAGTGAAAAGGAATCCTTACTGAAATCTCTGAAATATTCTCAGTATTTCTAGTAATAATTTTTCAAAATGGACTACTGTCACATTAAACATATGTTTTAGATTAAGAAGTTATTTGAAGATATCCTCCAGCGTCTTAGTTCTAAAACAAGTTTTGCTTTACTTTTGAAGAGTGAAAAGTATTTCTAGCTAATTAAAATTTACTTTCCCAAATTTTTATGGTATTTTATTACATCGACAAAAGTGATTTTATAAAATTAAAAGTACTTGAAAGCACTAATCCTTAGAGGAAATACTTGATTGGTTTACATTTTTATCAAAAATCATCCGGAACTTACTGTCAATTATCAATCCCTTATGTTAAATCTTAATCATTATTTATTAGTGGTTTCTTGAGCAAGCTAGGTTTTGAAAATCAGTATCAACCTGTCTTTATATAAAGTGATATCATAATTAGGTCTTCTCCTTTTCGGATAGGTGGGTTTGTCGGCATATGAACATTAATGTAACTGTTAATAAAGAGTAATCTGTACTTTTGTGGAGAGTTTATAGGGATCTATTGTGTGTTATGTCGGCATTAATATTCAAAATTCAATTCATGTTTTCTTTTCCAACCTTGACATCGTTTAATGTATTTTATTTTGGTTAAAATATGACTGATTATGTATTTTCTACTGCAACTTGATCTTTTTTTCCCAATCATGATATGCAACATAGAATTTCTAGTTGGTCAATTACCATATCTTGCTTATGTCAAACCATATTGATTCTTCCTCAAATATTCTTATCCATTCTTCAGGGAGGAAGAGAATTCTAATCTCGCTACAGATATTAAGAAGCAGCCCAAACAATTACCGAGACGATCCTATATCAATAGAGTAAAGGAGATCACAAAAAACAGCCGGAAACAAGATGCCGACATTGATCGAATCCTCAAAGAAACTAGAGAGCTTCAGCTAGAAAGTAACAACATTCAAGAACGCCTCCATAGAACCTACGCAGTTGTGGATGAGCTAGTTTTCAGGTATGCACCACAAAGCGAGGTGGAAATGAAACAGAACTGTTGCATCATTGATTAAAATTGTCTTAATCAATTGGTTGACAATGATGTAGTATTAACGTCCCACTTTCTTTTCCCTCGTTTACATTTCATTCTCTACCCGAAAAAGAAAAATCGAGTTTTTATCTCGCTGAGAAAACTAGCTGAACTGATTCATGTCTAAGCAGGGAAGCAAAAAAAGATGGCATAGGCAAGCAAGCACACAAGCTTTTGACTAGTATCCATGAGAACTTCGGCGAGATCTCGAACAAAATCCTCTCTACGGATAGACTAAGAAGAGAAACTGCAGAATACGAGAAGAAGATAGCAGCCTCAGCATCCCGAAGTTTGAATTTTACCAAATTACAAGCTGATCTGGATGCTATCAGGAGGGAAAATAGTTACCTAGAGCAACATCTTTGCTATAAAAAAACCCATTGACCAAGTGTAGAATATTTTCTGGAAATTTTTTTGTTTAGTGTAAATCATTCATCATGCTTTTTGCAGCAATTAAATACTATTGTAAAGGAGAAAATAATACAATACAAATGACATCCATCTGCTACTACTAAAGTGGTTGTTCATTAATTAGTTGGAATGTGATGCCTTGTGAAATAAGGCTTCTACTTCTGGATTTTTATTGTGATTTTAGTTGTGTATTGAAATGGAAGCTAGCATCATCATTTTTATGGTAGGGGATTCCTTGATTTACAAGTTACATACTCAACTGGAACTTTGGTGGTTAAGGGAGTTTTAAGTCTCTTCCATCCCTTAGGATTTTGATGCATCTTCTACCACAAGAATCTTTCCAAGTTCCATAATGATCAATGGATTAAGTTTTTACTTTTTGTAGAAAAACTTTTTTACTAGATAATTTGTTTAAAAAGAAAAATATTACTTCTTAATCTTTGACTATTACATTTCTATAAATTAAGATCCAATTTAAATCTAAGCAATGTTGGAAAACTAAAACAAGTAATTTTTAAAAACTTATTTTTGTCTTTAGAATTTAACAAAAAAATTCAAATGTTTACCTAAAAAAATGAAAACTATGGTTAAGAAGTCGATGGAGAACAAATACAATTTTTTAAAACTAAAAACCAATTAGTTATTAAATGGATACAACTTTCTTTTGTTTTAAAATTTGGCAAAAAAAAAAAATGTAGCTAACAAAGTCAATAAGCACATATGCAAAATTAATGTTTATCGGCTAAAATTTCAAAATCAAAAAACAAAAAATGAAAGGATTGTTAAATGGAGCTCAAATAGTTATCAAAAGTACCTAAATAATATGTCTATTGAACAAAATGTTGATTCTCGGTCAAATCGATCAATATTTGTCCAATACACAAATAATTTTTCCTTCAACAATTGCTTAGGTGAAGAATTGTTCGTTGACTTTTGTGATGGTAATTAATACTTTATCTATAGAATTATGTTCGAATTGATCTATATTTGTCCAACATATATATCGTATCATCATTTTTAGTAAGACAAGTAGAGTACAGAAATTTGAACCCTTAAACTCAAAGAAAAGAGTACAAATCAATCAACATTAAACTTAATTCAAGTTTGGCTTATAATCATTTAGTCAATAACTATTAAAGAGTCATCATTTAATTTAGTATTAGAGTAGTAGTCTGCACAAGATAACATTTGCATATTTTTGTTAACGTGAACATAATTCAATTGACACAAGACGTATACTCCAGATCAAATGGTTAGACGGTTGGAATTTATCCTCTCAATTTTTGTACTATAGGCAAAAAGAAAAACCCAAAGTTTTCACATTAATGACAAGACAAGTAGTATGGTTTGAATGTTTAGGAAATTGACCTATTCTCTCCATTATATAGAATTCATCAAACCTTAACTTCTCCGTAAACAACCAATGTCGGTTCTGATTTTGTAACCCCACCTGTGACCAGCGCTTTACACGTGGACCTCTCAAAACCTGCCAAGTGGCATCTGCCATTGGACCCTACCATCATAATATAACCATATAATCAACCACAATGAAAGCAAAAATATAACCAAATCATTTCATTTCTTGCTTGTTTGTATTCCTTTTATTGGGTGAATTTCCTCAATCATCCATCAAAATAAACTTTTCTTTTTAAGGGTCTCTTTCTTTTATTACAAGAGATTGCCATTCCATCATTTTTGCTGCTCCATTTCTTCCATTGATGTGTGATTTCAACATAACTCTGTTTACACAGAAATGGGGTTTCTTGATTCTTTGTTTGGAAGAGATTCAAGAAAGTTTATCAAAAGAAAAGACAGCGATGCAGGTGAAGCAGGTGATTTTATTTATAACCTTTTTCTTTTCTTTTTAATCCTCTTTATTTAGTTCATTCTTTGATTTCTGGCATCTGGGGTTGTGTTTTTTTTTTCCCTCTTGTTTTCTTTTGTTCTTGTCAATTGCATTGCGGTTTTCAAATCCAAATTCATTGGTTTGAATTTGGGGATTCCATAGTTTTGCATCTTGTTGTTGTTGACATCTGGAACTGGGGATTATATTAATGCAGATTCATGTATTGAATGTAGTGAAAGTTATGAGATCCTTGGCTGTTTCTTATTGATCATTGGTGTTGTTATCTATGTTTTTCATGAACAGAAGTTCTCATACTCTATAAATCCACAGGCCGAGCGCTCGAGGAAATTAGAGGTTCGCTTTATAATGAACTACGAATGTCGGATGGGGCGAAACGCCAACAGCAACGATATTGCGGGCCTGTTGTTGCAATGACATTCAATTTCATGGTTGCTGTTGGAATTATAATGGCAAACAAATTAGTAAGAAATGTTTAACATTGTGTTTGGTTTCTGTTTGGAAATGGAAGAAACTATTTACATTTGTGTGTTTGTGTTTTTTTAGGCCTATTTTCAGGTGTGTACTCTTTTTTGTTTTGTAGGTGATGGGAAGAGTTGGATTTAACTTCCCAATATTTCTCACATCAATCCATTACACTATTGCTTGGTTTCTACTAGCAATTTTCAAGGCACTTTCTTTGCTTCCTGTTTCTCCTCCTACCAAAACCACTCCCTTCTCCTCTCTTTTTGCCTTAGGCGTTGTCATGGCTTTTGCTTCAGGTCTTGCCAACACAAGTCTAAAGCATAACAGGTTTTCCACTCGGATTCTTTTTCCTTTCCCTCGTCTTTCGTAGTGAGTCGTCAATCGAGCCGGGGGGCAGGGGGGGCAATGTTTTAAAAAAGCTATTTAGACTTACACCTTAAGGCTCGCCTCGAAGCAAGACTCTAACTTTTAACCTCGAAATTTAAGAGGCTTACACCTCTCATAAAAGAGGTTTACGTCTTTGAAAACGTATCAAGGTTTAAAATCTTTATGCCTCGTCTAGTGGTTATAAAAATAATAGTGAGAATTTGAACCGTTACTACTTATAGTATAAATCAATCCTATCAATGATAACAGAATTTTTTTATCAAGTGAAGGGATGAATTTCTTTCTTCTACACTTTTATATGACAATCATGTTTAGAGGTTTACACCTCGTTTTTTCGAAAGAAAAAACCTCGAGACCATCTTTAGCCTTTTAAAACATCAAGAGGGGAGGGGTTATGTTGTTTTCTTACTTTTGAATTCAATGTGCAGTGTTGGATTCTACCAGATGGCTAAAATTGCAGTAACTCCCACCATTGTATTTTCAGAGTTCATTCTCTTCAAGAAAACCATTTCTTATAAAAAGGTCCCAACAAAACAAAGAAATATCTGTCTGAAGAGAGTTTTGTTACTTCTCATAATGTGTTTTTCAGTCATGTTTATGTTCATGTAGGTATTGGCTTTGTCTGTTGTCTCCGTTGGCGTGGCGATTGCGACCGTAACGGATTTAGAGTTCAACGTATTCGGTGCTTTGATCGCAATCGCTTGGATAATCCCAAGTGCCATAAACAAAATTCTGTGGTCGAATCTTCAACAACAAGCGAGTTGGACCGCGTTAGCGTAAGCTCTTGTTGTTAGTTTCTAATTGATTGTGTCCCATTGAGGAAAGATGAGGAGACCTGTTTTTCACAATGCAGTTAAACTTGTGGTGTGTTAGGTTGATGTGGAAAACTACTCCAATTACAATATTTTTCTTACTTGCTCTCATGCCTTGGCTGGATCCACCAGGAGTTTTATCCTTTAATTGGGATCTTAGCAGTTCAACTGCTATTTTGATATCAGCTCTTCTTGGTTTTCTCTTGCAATGGTCCGGAGCTTTGGCACTTGGGTGAGACTATAACTCATAACAAATATACTTTTTACCCTCCTTTTTTTCATATTAGTTTGTTTTTCTTTACCCTTTTTTTGTTCTTTTTGTATTGCTCGATTAATCTGTTTGGTTTCGTTTGATAACGATTTGGTATTTGGTTTTAGGTTTGAAAATTGTTGTTTTCTTACAACTTCTTTACCTTCGTTTTTGTCTTTCCTAATTAAACATTTGAATTTTTAATCATATTCTAAAACGGAAAACAGGTTTTTTAATACTACGACCTTTGTTTGCGATTCTAGTTTCCTATTTTCTCCATTTCTTACAATGATTTGCATTTTTCTTTAGTATAATAGCTGAATTCTTAGTCAAATTCCAAAAACAAGAACAAGTTTTTTAAAGCTACTTGTTTTAGTTTTCAAATTTTGGCTTAGTTTTTTAAATCATCGGTAAAAAAACAAATATCAAATGAAGAAATTTGGAAGTATAAGCAATGTCTGTAGGCTTAATTTTTAAAAACAAAAAACCAAAAGTCAAATAGTTACCAAAGAGAGTCTTAGTTTTTTGTTTGTTTTCTTTAAATTTATAAGTCAAATAGTTACCAAAGAGAGTCTTAGTTTTTTTGTTTGTTTTCTTTAAATTTATCAATTATGATTTTTAGCTTTGTTAAACAAATATTGGAATTTCTAATCAAATTCTGAAAACAAAAACAAGGTTTAATTTTCAAATTTTGGCTTAGTTTTTGAAAACACAATAGTAGAATAATATGACATAAGAGTTATATTTAGAAACTTAATTTTCAAAAACTAAAAACCAAGGCTCATTTGGGCAACCATTTGGTTTTTTGTTTTTTAAAATTAAGCTTATAAACACTTTTTCTGCCTCTAGGTTTCTTTACTTTGTTATCTACTTTCTACTCATGTTATTAAAAGCTAAACCAAGTTTTGAAAACTAAAAAATAGTGGTTTTTAAAAACTTCTTTTTGTTTTTGACTTTTATTAAAAGATTAACTTTTTTATTTGGAAAAAACGAATACCATTAAAAGAAATTGAGAGGAAACAAGTATAATTTTTTGAACAAAAAACCAAAAACAAAATGATTACCACATAAAGCCTAAATAATTATCAAATGGGGTTTACTTTTTTTTAATTTTCAAAATTTGGTTTGGTTTTCCAAAACACTCCTAAAAAGTAGATTACATACCAGAAAATAGTGTTTAGTTTTCAAAAACAAAACATAAAATAGTTATCGAACGGATCCTGAAAACTTTTGATTCCATGGTTTAGACTTCGAATATTGGTGTATGTAGTAACTATTCTTGATATTTATAATAATGTGGTATACATATTAGATAAATGTCATTTGGTTTAGCACAATATGACATATAGATGAATAACATGTCCCGTGCAATATACTCTCTTTTCAATAGATCGTGTAAAAACTCTTTTATATAAACACTGTGTCACTACTCTGTTTAATCATTTGTCCACTGTACCATATCACCAGAATTTGTCTAATAAACATACCATATCATTATTTTGAAAGGCTAATCCATATGGTAAATAATGTTCTTACTTCCTTAGCAGTTTTGTTGTTCAATTTTGTGCAGTGCAACCTCTGCAACATCTCATGTTGTTCTGGGACAGTTCAAGACTTGTGTGATTCTACTCGGAAGCTATTTTGTTTTCGGGTCCGATCCCGGGTTCGTGAGCATTTGCGGAGCGGTTACAGCTCTCGGCGGAATGTCTGCTTATACATCCCTTAATCTGCAGCAACAACTTGACAACAAGCAGGCGATACCGAAACCCGAAAACAGTATTGTAGAAGATGCTCCAAAGTCAGATGTACAAAATTCTGATGTTGCTGTATAGAGATTGAATGAACCATCTGAGCTACCATATGAGTTCTATAGTTTTTTTTTTAATGGTAAATTGAGGTAGAAAATATCTAATTTCTTCCTATAATACTGATAACAATTTTATAGAGATATGCATACTATTCCTTTTGAAACATTTCTAAATGGTTTGTTGTGTGTGTATATATATACAAAACAAATGTTGCCATGTAAATTCCAAATGGGAAAAGCACACAAAAAAACTATTAACTAACGATAAGAATTGCAATGTTAGAAGGTTGGATATGTGAATATTATATAATATGATTTAATTTCAAATTTCATTTTATTTCATCTTTGAGTAGAAATTTTTAGGACTAAGAATTGCAAATACAATAGAATCTATCGATTATAGACTCTATTGCGGATAGAATCCTATCAATGATGACTCATATTAACGATATAGTCTATCATAAATAGACTCCAAGAGTTTATCTAAATTTTGTTATATTACCAATTCTTTTGCACTATATTATATCTGCTAATTCGACAGATTTAGTATAGATCTAGGGGACTCAAGCCCCCCTCAACTTTAAGCTTTTATATATATATATATATATATATATATTTAATTATTTATTTGACATAGTATCAATACCAGAAGCTAGCTGTGGTAAATATGACTTTTTAGCTCAAGGTCCCACTTTTTATATTTATTTTTTCAGATTTTTTTTCGATTATAAAGCCTCTGTCAATAAAATTTCTGAACACTATTAATACTTTGAATCTGATTGTTATATTTGCAGTTGTCCATATATATTTTTCATAAGGCATTTATTATTTATTATATAATTACTTTACTTTAAAATATTATTAAATTATTTAATACTGTGAGATATAAAACATTGAGAAACTTCTTTTTGAAAATCAGTAAACAGGACTAGAATATGTAGAGCTTGAATATGAATGTTCATTTAATTAAGTAAAAAGTTTGAATTTAGTTCTTTTCTAAAGAAAAAAGAAAAGAACAGAACATAAAGAGTTGAATTATGAAAAATTGTGTTCCTTATCTACAGTATATATAAAAGGTTAGGTATGAACAAATTTTTTTATGCCAATTTTATCCTTTCATTATAAATCTTTCTTATGATATGTTGGAGGCAACTTAGTCTATTCAATGATTCTCCAATTTCAGTTAATTTATTAAATTTAATTGTTTCAAATTAATTAATAGAAAATTTTCATATAAAAAAATAATATCAAATTATTTATAGAAATAAAAAAAAATATTGATAGACACCGAAAAATTTCTATCAAAGTCTATCACTGATAGATTTCTATCAGCCTCTATCAAAGAAGAGTAAAAATTTTGCTATTTTGTGTAAATAATTTTTCTTATTAAGAAAATCGGAAGAAGTGCAAAATTGTGGGTTGCATGTGGCCTTTTTAGTCATTTACCAATATGGTTATTGCTGATAGCTGCTATCAGTGATATCCAATATCCGACGCTAATTATGGGTCAACCATATAATACCTTTATTTTTGTGTTACATCTTTTATTTTTTTGACCTAATTATAATTTGTGCAACCAAACCCTTCTTTAATTATAATTCATAATTGGATTTTAGAAGTTATAGAATTCAAAAGATTTTTTAACTCACATTCTACTACCAATATAATGAGCATTTTAATTATTTACCATTTTCTTCACCAGTTACTTGAAGTTTCATCATTCCTTTCTTCCTTTTTTCTTTATGTTTTGTTATCTATGTTCTTTTTGCTCTCAAAGCCTATTCAATTTTCAAAACATTTCATGATGTTGGTGGTATATTAAAAATTTTAAGACGTTACATATGTGTTTTGGTGGTATATTAAAGTTGCAAGGGATGCACAAGTGAATCTATATCTCAAATTCAAAACTATCACTGTCTATCATATTTCATGGTTTGCAATAGACAGTGATAGAATCTATCACTGTCTATAAATGATAGACACTAATAGACTTTTATCACTGTCTATTAATAGTGAGTGATAGTTTATGATAGAATATAGACATATATAACTTGTTTATTGTTGATACTTGTATGTTTAAATAGGTGGAACAAGAACATGAACATCAAACAATAATGCAAGACCAGAACAAGAATTTGAAAATGACAATATGCATCTCATTAGATGTGATACAAATTATTAAAAAAAATCAATTAGATGATAGGAATTTAAATACTTTTAGAAATGGTCCTTTCGGACACTTTTTAAATATAAAAATTAAGAAAATGCCCACAAGATTCATAAACTACCTTCTAAGAAGATAATGCATCACAAATAAGCCAAATGTCTTGGCTTTTAACTTTAATGATCATATAGCAGAATTTGAATTGAAAGAGTTTTGTTTAATCACAGGTTTAAATGGTACTCAACTACCATCAATAGATTTAGAAGAAAAAGAGCAAATTTCTGAACTTAGAAAAATAGTCTTTAAGAATGATGATTCGATTGATAAAAAAGACATTGAGAGAAGCTTTAAGTTCCTACATGATTCTGAAGGTGATAGTATTAAGGTTAAGTTGGCAAACCTCCTTCTCTTAGAGGCCTTTTTAATCGCAAGGCAAGGACACAATGTTGTTAATTGGAAACATGTTGACATATTGGACAATGAAGAAGAATTCAAAACCAATCATTGGGGACGATTGTCATATAACTTGACATATCAATTTTTCAAAAAGGCTTCTTCTACTGAAAAGGATTCTGTATGCACTTCAAGGTTTCCCTTTGACACTAGTTTATTGGGCATTCGAAATAATACCAAAACTTTCAACAATATATATTGGATTTGGAAGAAAAAATTGCAATCAAAGTCCAAGAATAATATCATAGGAGTGCTTACAACCTGATCATTGGAGAAATCTTGAAGAGAATATCTTTCAAAGAAATGATGTAAGTCCTTTCTATAATTTCATAGCCTTGTTTTTATTACTTGCAATGGTTTCAAACAAAAAATAGATAATAGTCTATCACTGATAGACAGTGATAGACTTCTATCATTGTCTATCAACAAAAATAGTGATAGACATATATCATAAAAAAACTTGTTAGTGTTTTTCTAGTTTTGATCTAATGATTTAACATGTGTTTAAACTTGTAGTTTTGTGTAATTCCACTACTTCCAACAGAAGAAGAATCACAATCAACCACTATCAAATATTTGATAGATTTGGAAGAAAAGGAGAAGAAAAAGATTGAAAGAGAGAAAAAAAGAAGAAGAAATAAATGAAGGAAGAGATTTAATTGGAGAAAAAAAAAGAGCATGGGAAAAATATAATGGAGGAAATAGAAGAACTGAAAGATGGCCAACAAATGAAGAAAAAGAGCAGAAAAGTTTGAAACAAGGCCAAAAAGAGATCATCAGATTATTAAAAACCATCATTGAAAGACTTCCAATTGAAAAGCTTTCACAAGAAGAACAAGAAAAAGAGGTTGAGGAGACCATGGAGAAAAATAAAGCTCCTTATTGTAGCTTACAAATTCTTGAAAGAAATTATGAAATTGACAAAATGGTGAATTATGCTGTGAATTATGTAGCTCAGGTAAGTCTTTTGCAATGTGTTGTGTTTTTTTAAATGTAAACATACATTTACTAACTAAACTAAAAAAAAAAAAAAAAATCTTGTAGATTAAAAATGGGAATGAAGGAAATGTTTGTATACAAGCTTTTGTGTTGATAAACAGTGACATATCACTGCCTATCAATGCATCTTTCTTCCATATGTTTTGTCTTTTATTATAGGAATCTCATTCTTTTCATTATCTTTATATTTGATTTATGTTTTTTTGTTTTAGGAGTCTTACCACAAACACAAGATCATTTTGCCGATATACAACCTCTACCTTTGGAAACCTCAAAGACACAAGAATTAAAAACAATGTTCGAGGAAGAGGATAGAAAGGAAAAGGTATGCTTCGTCTCTTAAGCTGTGTTTTCTCTGTAAAGCTATATATTGTCTCTATTAAGTTACATATTGTCATGAAAGTCAATTAGATCTATCACTAGGTCTATCACTGCCCATCAGTGATACATACTAATAGAATTTTATCAGTGTCTATCACTAATAGAAAATTCTATGACTTTCTTGATTCTTAGGTAACAATGACACATTACATTGTATTGTATTATTGCAGCAAAATGAATTTGAAGTTGTAGAGCATCTGGAAAAAATTGATGATGATCAGTAAAAGGTAAATATCTAAGTTGAAATCTAAATGATAGACTTTTAACAGGAAGTATCTATCACTGATATACACTGATAGAATTCTACCAGTGTCTATCAGCGATAGACATTTCTGATATAAGTCAATAAGGTCAATCACTGCTCAACAGTGATAGACACTGATAGAATTCTATCAATATTTATCAGTGATAGATATTCATGATAGAAGTAAATAAGGTCAATCACTGAATTGATGGAATTCTATCAGTGTATGGTATACTTCTATAACTTTCTTAATTCTCATGTTTGTAGAAAAAAGAATTTGAAGATGATAAACATATAGAGAAAACTAATCATGTTTAGCAAAAGGAAGGTAAATATATAGACACTATGAAAGAAAATAAAGCGATAGGTTATCTTCTTAAATATTATAGAATTTTGAATCTATTGCAGGAAGTTGAGCTTGAAGAAGAAGAATTTGATCTATTTGACAAAGAAGAAAAACAAAAAAGGAGAAAGATCAAAACTAACAAAATAAGAAAAATGTAAATATAATTAATTAAGGTTAATGATATTTATAAAATACTATCAATGTCTAACACTATACTATTACTTTATTTATTACAGACTATTGATAAAGAAAAAAAATGTTGTTGAACAAGAAGAGCATATTGATGAACAAGTTGATAAGGAAGAAACTGAAGAAGAAGATGAGAATGAAAAGAAAAAAAAGACATGAAAATAAAAGAAAACAACCAATAGAAAAGAAGGTAACCAAGAGTTGTTGTTGTCAATCATATCTAGTTAGAAATTTGTACATATTAATTGTTATAATGATGAATAGAGTGATAGTGGTCTATCACTATTTATCAATGATAGATAGTGATAGATCATTATCACTATCTATCAACAGTATATAGTGAGAGATTTTATGATAAATCAATTTGTTTGTCACAAATATGTTCATATATTTATTGATACATATATATAAATAGTTGATGATATCATGATATGTAGTTTTCAAATTCTAACATTTAACTTTCTTTCTTGTTACTATTATTTTAGGTTGTTGAAGCTGCAGGAAAAGAAAAACGTACAAAGTTTAGACCAAAAGTATTAGATGATGACAAGAAAATTGTCAATGAGAGGTCCAAGAGAGAAAGGAAACAAATAGCAAAGGCAAAAGAAATAAAAAAAGCATCTCCTAAAAAGAAGAAAAAGACTGAAACGACTTCAGTGCTCCAAGCTTCCGCTTAAACATCTCTATATGTGTTGGATAGAATTATATCAAGTACATGATGAATAAACCACTGTCAAATATATGTCCAATGTAATTCTATTAGGTACATCACGAATTCT
>NC_052359.1:11013641-11050781 GCF_009727055.1 Benincasa hispida
ATAATTTAGAGAAGCATGATTTTAATTATGTAAGAGCATGCTCATGCATTATATAATATAAGAGTTATATTTATGCATGCATAAAAAGCATTGACATGCATCATCTTTATATTATAATTGTTATAGTATAAGGATGAATGATAGCATGTTTGCTTGGTTGTTATGCTTTATATAAAATTTATATATAGTAATGACCAGACATTGCATGAAGCATGACACATAAGTTAATTTATAAATGTTATAAACACCTCATTGTGCGCAATGGTTTTAGTTGTTTCTTTTTAAAAGTTAAAGAGAAATTAGAACTAAAAGAAATAAGAAAGACATGCATGCTCACTTAGGTTTAATTCATGTTTTTAAAGTGTTTAAAACTTGGATCACATAGACCTAAGATCACGATTCTAATACAATTAGCAACACTAAGGCTTTAATCTTTTAATCAGTTTAATAGGATTAAATTGGCAAATAAGTTAAAGTGTAGCAAATCTATCTATAAGGAACCTTTTGTCCAAGGCGGGTTCTGTCTAGGCTGGGGTATTTAAGTTGACGGAAACGTAACACTCCTACTTAGGAACTTACCTGGAAAGGTGAATTAGATAGATTTGATGCATGCATGCAAGTTAGGCACAGTCCATTAAAGTGTTTAAATGTGACTACTTAAACTTGTTCATATTTCATAGACAAACGTTGTTTATGAGTAGAGTTTAAAAAGACGACTTAGACTAAAATCAATAGTCGGATTGTCTAGGGTAATGAATCCCTAGGTAGAACATTCAGTGGGAGGTACTTGGGGCATGAGATGCTTCACTTAAACCTTTCACTTTTCTCCTAAAATCAATAGTCGGATTCACTTAAATCTATCCTCGGCCTCGTGGCACCTTTGGTGTGTCCCCCTAACGGATGGTGTTTGGATAGGTCAATATCAAAGTGGATGGAAAGAATGTTCATAGTAAGTGGGAGCGGGAAGTGCGACAGCATATCCCTCGGTCTCCCACGTTAGGTTGAATAAAGTTACTACGCATCGCCTCGAGGCACCCTGGGAGTATCCCCCTAAAGGATGGCAGTTTTGCACGTTTCTTTATTTGATCTCTTGTGAAAGGGCAACTGATCACCCCACCGGTGGCGTTTGTCCTAATTCACTAGGGCATCATTGCAAAATAGTAATCTACAACTTAGGGTACTTGAAACTGTTTTGCAAAACTGATTGGTTTAAAATTAGTTTTACAAAATCTAATAAAGTTTTTTTCGTATTTTAAGCAACATTTTCAAATGCCAACAGCCACATTATCGTTGTTAAGCGCCGAAAAACTTATTGGCAATAATTTTGCAACATGGAAACACATGATCACGACGATCCTAATCATCGAGGATCTCATGTTCGCTCTCACGGAGGCTTGCCTTCCTATTCCAGCTCCAAATGCCGCTCGAAATGTTCGAGAGGCATACGAGCGATGGACAAGGGTGAATAAGAAGGCCCGAGCTTACATCTTGGCAAGTTTTTTTGAAGTCTTGGCTAAGAAACATGAGCCTATGGTCTCAGCGCGTGAGATCATAGAGTCCCTGCGGGGGATGTTTGGACAACCGTCTGAACAGCTTATGCATGAGGGCTCTTAAATACATATTCAACTCCAAAATGTAAAAAGGCACCTCTGTTCGTGAACATGTGCTAAACATGATGGTCCACTTTAATGTGGCAGAGTTGAATGGGACTACCATCGATGAGGGCAGCCAGGTTAGCATAATCCTGCATTCTTTACCGGAGAGCTTCCTGCACTTTGTTAGTAATGTGATTCTTAACAAAGTGAAATATAACCTTACAACTCTCCTCAACAAGTTGCAGACACACATCAGTAAAGAGAGGTAGAAGGGTGAGGCAAATGTTGTTTCATCCTCTAGGACGTTCCATAGAGGTTCAACCTCAAGAACGAAGTCTGCACCTTCCTCTTCTAACTCTGCAAAGGGGAAGAAGAAGAAGGGTGGTAAGGGTAAAGGGAAGACACCTGCTAATCAACTGCCTATTGCCCCAAGGAGGCGTCCACAAGTTGCTAAAGGAAAGTGTTTCCACTGCAACCAAGATGGACACTGGAAGAAGAATTGTCCTCGGTATCTAAAAGAGAAGAAAGCAGCCAAGGCTAAGGCCAAGACGGATAAAGGTAAATGTGATTTACTTGTGCTTGATACTTGTTTAGTGGAGAATGATGATTCTGCCTAGATAATTGATTCAGGTGCCACTAACCATGTTTGTTCTTCTTTTTAGGGGGATTAGATCTTGGCGGCAACTGGAGGCTGGTGAGATGATGATGTGAGTAGGCACCGGGCACGTCGTCTCAGCTGTGGCAGTGGAAGGACTCCAGTTAGCTTTATAGAATAGGTTTCTTATTTTAAATGATGTATATATTATTCTTCAATTAAAAAGGAACCTTATTTCTGTAAAGTGTTTATAGCAATGTAAATATACTGTCTCTTTTGATTTGAATAAAGTATTTATTCATAAAGATGGTGTTTTTATTTACACAATAAATCTGGAATCTAATTTATATGTGCTAAGGCCGTTAGCAATTAATTCCCTCCATAATTCTGAAATGTTCAGAACTGTCGTAACTCAATCAAAACGCCGACAAATTTCTCCAAAATAAAATGTCCAACTTTGGCATCTACGTTTAGAGCACATCAATCTTAATAGGATTGAAAGATTGGTGAAGAATGGACTTCTAAGAGAGTTAGAAGAAAATTCTTTGCCAGTGTGTGAATCTTGCCTTGAGGGTAAGATGACTAAACGACCTTTTACTGGAAAAGGTTCTAGAGCCAAGGAGCCTCTTGAGTTAGTACATTCTAACCTTTGTGGTCCTATGAATGTGCGCGCCCGAGGTGCCTATGAGTATTTTATCAGTTTTACTGATGATTACTCTAGGTACGAGTATGTTTATCTTATGCAACAGAAGTTTGAATCATTTGAAAAGTTCAAAGCGTTCAAGGTTGAAGTTGAAAATGCATTGGATAGACGGATTAAAACACTTTGATCAGATCGAGGTGTAAGTTTTTGGACTCGGCATTCTAAGACTATTTGATAGAACATGGAATCGTTTCCTAACTCTCAGCACTGGGTACACCTCAACAGAATGGAGTAGTGGAGAGGAGAAATAAGATCTTGTTAGACATGGTTCGTGCGTGATGAGTTATGCTTCCTTATCGGACCCGTTTTGGGGTTTCTATGTGGAGACTGTGTTGTACATACTCAACTGCGTTCCCTCCAAGAGTGTTGCCAGAACACCTCTGGAGTTGTGGAACGGGCGTAAAACTAGTTTACGTCACTTCCGCATTTGGGGTTTCCCTGCACATGTGCTTGAGGCTAATCCCAAGAAGTTAGAACATGATCGAGGATATGCCTATTTATAGGCTACCCAAAGGTACACGATTATTTTTATGATCCGACGGAAAAAAGGGTGTTTGTTTCAACAAACGCTACTTTTCTGGAGGAGGATCATATAAGGGAGCACAGTCCACGAAGTAAAGTCGTGTTGCGTGAGCTTTCCAATGAAACTACTGAAACTTCAACAAGAGTTGTTGAAGAGCCTGTTACATCAACAGAAGTTGTTAATGGAGTTCATCCAGTAGGTTGGTTCCACCTCAAGAGTTGAGGGAACCTCGACGTAGTGGGTGTGAAACCCAAATTTCCATTTTCTCTACTTAAGCAGGTGGTTAAGGAAATCAACTAAAGTGAAAGTTAAAATCTATGTTGAAGTGAAGGAAATTTCTAAGTGTTGAATAGATTTTCCTTGAGTAGCTTTGAGTTAAGCTTTAATTGATAAAAAATTGACTAAGTGTTGAGCTAGGCATTACCATGCATTGGTCATAAGATCTTGGAGAGATTATTTGGGCCAAGGGAGAAGTTGAAGTGGGAGTGACACATGCCTTGGAGGTTAGACCAATGCATTAGGCTGAATGGATGCGTTGGATGCGTTGGATGGGTGGTATGCGTCCATACGGCTGAAGGAAGAAAGTTGAAAGTGATGTGTTGGAAGGTTGGGATGGCACGAGGTGTCATCGGTGCAAAGTTGAAAGTGATGTGTTGTTTTCTCTCCCACTTGCTTATCGCATACACGACTCGTTTTTCCTCCGTCCTCTACCAAATTCACCAAAGCCCACCCTTTGGGTTTTCACTCCGAAAATACCTGGGGCTCATTAGTGGTGGTGTCATCCCCATTGTGGTCGTGAGTTCGCGTTGATCGTGCTGCTACAATCGATTTTCCCGCTGGGCGTTGGTAGATCACTAGGAGGGTTTCTACTGAATTGGGGTTCCGAAGATTGAAGATAGTCTTCAACTGGTATGAAACTCTGTCCCTTTGTTATTTTGTTGTTCGTAGCATGCCATTAATTAGTCTTTGTTTGCATAACTGTATGTGTTGAATGTATATTGTTATATTTCAGTCACGGTGAGATCGGAGCGATCTGAACACACTCATGGAACCCTCGGTATGAGATCCTTCACTCTCAAACTCAATCTCAACCTTCTAAATCTGAATCTCAAGCTTCTCAAACTTAATGTTAGAACTTGATTTTAGAATGTTATTGAAAAAGACTACAATACAACTAACAATGAACTATATTATTTTGTGAATGATATTTTGTGAATGTTACAAGTGACAATAAACATTAATGGTAGAACTACATCTATAAGAATTCTAGTTTATACTAATGATGTTATCTGCTGTGATTGTATCAATTTTATAAACTTTTGTATATGTGTTGGATAAAATTCTATCAGGTATATGATGAATAAACCACTATGAAATATATGTCCAATGTATTTCTATTAGGTACATCATGAATTCTATCATTGATAAACAATGATAGAAGTCTATAAATGTATGTTAGTGATGGTCAATGATAGAAGTCTATAAATGTCTGTTAGTGATGGTCTATTAAAAAAGAACATGATTGTAAGCTTCATTTTACTTGGGGAAAGAACTGCTCACTGAGCTTTGATACCACTTATTGTCCCAGAGAACTATGATCTTCACATTCACAATCACAAAACACTCAGTTTTAACGGTCAATAATAATTCAAGAGTTAGAGGAGGTAGTATGTTGAGGCTTGAAATTCTTTGTCGTTTACCAAATGGCAGCTCGATCGTGTAGACAAAGCTCCAAGAACTAAACGATAGTTCAATTATGTAAACAATTGGATGAAGCGCTAGTCGATTGTGTAGACGACAGTTGACTAGAGTTAGACGATCGTATAGACGACAGCTAATGAGCTAAACGATCGTATAGATGATTGGACATTGAGCTAAATGATCGAGTACACGATACGATAGGAACTACACGATCGTGTAAACGATACTTTAGTAAATTCTAAATGATTGTAGAGTTAGAAAGAGAAGACACAAGAGTTTAAGGGATTTGGCCAAAGGCCCACGTCCACTGTGCATGTTGAAGAACAAGTTGTTGAGGAAGAAACTAAAGAAGAAAATTGAACCACCATTTTTGTTTCTGGTTTATTCTGTGTACGAAGAATGGGGAAGTTGAACACCCATTTTTCGCTTGAGCTATTTAAAAGAGTTTAAGCAGTCCTTTGGAGCATTTTTGCAAGAGTTTGGATGTTGATATTGTCAATTTGCTTATCTCAAACTATTTTTTGGTTTGACATAAATATATTTAAACTACTATCAGTGTCTATCAATGTTTAAATATATATTATATATTTTTGAAGTCTATCAATTCCATAGTTTACTGATAGACATTGATAGACATTTATCAGTGTCTATCAACTCTCAACTCAATTACTATAATGCTATAATGCTTTTAGTTTTGATGCCAAAAAATGAATCAACCGTGGATAATCCTAGTATTGCAACAACTTTTACATAAAAAAATGAAATCAATATATAAATTTTAATAACCAAAACTGATATACTGTATCATATGGTAAAGAAGAAACACTGACTTTCAAATTGACCGTTAGACAAGTTCAGTATCAATATCCATGATCAGTTCATCAAGTATCTTCATTTTCAGAATAGCAGTGATATACACGGATTGAAAGATATCAATGGATATCAACACAATGGTATATCAGTGTGTATAAATGATAGATACTGATAGAAATCTATCAGCGTCTATCAGTATATATCAGTGTTTGTATAAATGGGTATATCACATGTTTCAATCTAGAAAAGGAATATAAATAAAGAAATTCAAGAATTTTATTCATATAAAGATAGTGTTTCATTCACTTAAAAACTCAATAATAGAACCAACCAAGGGCAAAAAGAACTTTCATAAGTTCTAATATCAATCTATTTGGCAATACAAGGGAAAAAATGAACTATAATGATTACATCATTGACTAATTAGGCAAAGTTTGCAAGTCCTAGAATTGTGACCTTTAAAATGACAACGACTACATCTTAATGAACTACTTTTAACTTCACTTATAGATGGAATCCTTTGGTTTTTAGGTCTTCATGTTGAACGTTTAAAAATAGGAGGTAATGCTCTAATACCATCATCTAAAATTCTCCAATCTGAATGGACTCCAACAGGTCGAATACAACCCATATATGTCCATGAAAATGCGCTTGAGTAATAATAATTAGATACATAGGAATAAATATCCATGTTAAGCAGCCCAAGAACAGCAAGCGCATGAGAGCATGGAATTTTTTCAAAATCCCATACTCGACAGCTACAAGATCCCAAAATAAGCTTTACTAGGAATTGTTTATCACCATCCATTACTGAGTATTCAACGTTGTCAATAGGATGAACCTAATAAATAAAAATGAGAAAAGAAATCAGCACATTACAAACATACCAAATATACCAAATATACAAATAAATAAAAAGTTGTTGAAATCTATCAATGTTAGGATGATAGACTTCTATCATGGTCTATCAGTGATAGACAGTGAAAGATTTCTATCACAGTCTATCAGTGATAGACTTCTATAACAGTCTATCAGTGAATACCATTCTGAGTATCACTGTCTGAGTATCAGTGAATAACATCCATTACTGAGTATCAACTGTCTATCACTGATGGACAATGATATAAATCTATCACTGTCTATCACACTGAATACCATTCTCCTATCAATTTTATAAATAACACTTATCATGAAACTTCTTGATAGTTCATGTTGGTTGCATAATGTATTCTCTGCCCAATGAGTCAAAATTGTTGTCATTGACAAATTATCTTTCCTTTGATCATGAAACTATTGTTGCAGTAAACCTCTAATTGCATCGAGTAAACTTGCAACTGGTAAGTTCCTATTCTCTTTCAAAATAGAATTTACACACTCTAAAGGGTTTTTTGTCATCATTTCATACCTTCTTCTTCGAGAATATGCACGAGACCACTTCTCAAGTCCTACATTAATAAGGTAACTACGAATATTTAGAGAAATTAACTCCATATATCTCATATTAAACTTGAAGTCATCAACAGTATAAGATTTAGCACAAATAAAGTACAACTGATCAATCAAAGGATCCTTGAACAACTTTTTCAAATTTCACAGTACATGTTGAATGCACACACAATATTCAACATTGTTAAACACACTTAAGACACTCTTTGGAATGCTCAAATGTCAATTAAAGACAATGACTAAATGTTCTCTATCCCTTAAACTAGTTTGTATATGTTCGAAAAACCATTTCCATGATACATCATTCTTAGAATCTACAATAGCAAAAGCAAGGGGAAAAATATTATTGTTATCATCTAGTGTGGAAGCTGATAGTAGAGTACCACCAAACTTAGACTTCAAAAACATGCCATCAACAGATATGGTAGGTCTACAGTACCTCCACCCCTCAATAGATGCACCAATAGCTATGAAACATAATTTAAAATGTCGATTTACATCAATCTTTAAAGCAGTGTACGTTCTTGAAAAAATAAATGAAAACAATTATATTAGTCATAATGGTAACAAATCAATCATTGTCTATCATTGGTAGATAAACAGTGATAGATGGCTATCACAATCAATTAGTGATAGACAATGATGCACAACTATCATTGATATGATGACGGGAAATTGGAAGTCAATTTTACTCGACAACCAACTTCCCTTGCACATGGTATGCAATGCATGTTCCTAAGATATGCGTTGATAGTCATGCGTCAATAGTCATGCGTTGGAATGAAAAATGTATTAACGAATGTATGCAATGACCATGCGTCCTGCCACAAGTTTTCTTGCATTCATGCCAAGTATAACATGGACGCAAGTTTCTCGAGTAATCCGAGGTCGAACACATAGACTTGTAGCTATATGTTTACGATGATGTGCATGCTGACGGTTTGAATAAAAGAATGGAGGGGATGTTGCTAAGTTAATCCTACTCCTACTCTTATCTAA
The DNA here is from genome assembly GCF_009727055.1 of Benincasa hispida. Lineage (NCBI taxonomy): Eukaryota > Viridiplantae > Streptophyta > Magnoliopsida > Cucurbitales > Cucurbitaceae > Benincasa > Benincasa hispida. The sequence goes on from NC_052359.1 coordinate 11,022,017, forward strand.
CAGACAACGCAATGAATATGCATGAAAAGTAAAGATGCGACAAACCTTGACATGAAATAAATGTGTGGAAAAAAAGATAAAATGCGGAGATGTTTTCATTGTAAAACTTAAGAGTGATCGCAAGGGTAACTCTAGTCAACGCAATCCATGCAATCATGCTACAACCATACACGACAAGTCATTTTCCAATGGAAATGCGGTGCTCCTAATTCTAGGACGCATGTGTTGAACGCAAAATGTCCATAGAGCTTATTCCTAAGTCTCTACTCTTGTCCTATGCGATGATGCAGAATGTATGAAAGCAAAGTGACCGCATTCAATCGTATCATATCTCTAGGATGCATGCGATGCGTTAATAACAAATAGTGTTTATACCTAAGCGCCTATCTCTTGTGTTATTTGTTCTAATCTGACTCTCCCGAGCCTAGATTCTGATCTGACCTTCCCAAGACTAGATCCCGTCCTTAGACTACCCTCCCTAGTATCCCTAATGGACGAATGAAGCATACATAATACAAGACAACTGCATAAACTTCGCTAACCTAAGATTGTTACTATCCCTAGTGAACAATGCATACCTTGCTTAATGCGTCCAACCACTCACCCTCCCGGGCAGTTTGATTGTTGTTGACTTTACTCATAGACAAAAAATGTGTTAGCCTATAGACAGGCGTTGCAGCAGCTTCACACTAAGCAAATAAGGTTACTCACACACTTGCGCAACGCACACCTCTCGGTGGGTTGCTACATGTTTCATATCCCTAATCCACATGACTAAGTATGCAATACCCACGCAATCCCATAAATGTTGCAATGAAAGTAAAGATGCTAAGCAAGAAGATAGAGATGAAGTCGAAGGAATAGAGAAATGCATTGAAAAAACACTTGTATTAATTTCTTAATTCAAAATGTCATACAATACAATCATAGGAAAAGAAAGGAAAAAGAAATGACTGGTTGGAAGCAAAACTTTGCTTCCAGCGGATATGCGTCAAGGTTGTCGTGGTGCCATGGATGGGTGGAGGAGCTGACTCTCTCGAGAACTAGCTCCAGTCGAACTCCGATCATCACTTGAAATGGATGAAAGAGGTGAAGAACTCTCAGCTATCTTCTCACGCATTTGTCTGGATCAAGGGGAAAGTCCCCGGTTGAGGGATAATCTCCGGATGATTGAATTTCAACTCTTCAGCCTCTATTTATAGAGCTTGGGTCGCCGACCTCATTAATTGGACTGCTCTGAGTCTGACATTCGGCGCGTTCATCCTTTCTGAACCTCTGCCACTAACGGCGTGGTAGGTGAAATGTCAACATCATTTTTGGATTTTCTCGAGGTAGATGTGTTGATGCGTTCATTCCACCTACCTTGCATTGATCCCATTAGTTGCATTTTCGTGCAGCCACAATCATTCAATGACCACATTTGCTTAATACCGCAACTCTACACGATGACCGTATTCGCTTGACGAGCGTAACTCCCATACGATGGACGCATACGACTGATTACCGCAACATCCGTGCGTTGATCGATGCGTTTGCCTTTGCGATTGAGTGTTTTTCCATATGCGGTCGTTTATGTGGTGGTTCGGTTTTTGCATTTGCGTTCATTTCCTGCATTAGCTACAAAAATAGAACACTGAACGCAGAATTAACGCAAAGTAACGGGTTAGCTGAGATTCATCATGCTGATCGACGCAAACTCTTTTTCTCATGAATTCTTATCATGATCGACGCAATTTCTGCCTAACAACCTTCGTAATTCTAAGTAAAAGGCTTAAGATGACATGTATTTCTATATGTCATCAATAGACAGTGATAGATTAATATCACAGTCCATCTACAATTCACAGTGATATAAAATTTATAAGAAGAATACTTCATTTGAAATAATACCTGGATTCGTTTCTTTCAACCTTTCAAAAAACTGTGGAATCGAGCTATATGATTCAACTACATCACCATTTAATGATCTTAATATATGTTTTTTTGCCCTCCAAGCTTTTTGATAACTAATATTAACACCAAGCTTAGTACGAGCCTTATGAACAATATCTCTAGGAAGGGAGTGATCAGTAGAGGTAAACTAAAATCCTCTTTCAAGCAGTCCCCAATTACAAATGAAGAAGCTTACCTATGACAACTTTAAGTTATATTCATTGAACAATTATGGTTGGAAATATACTTTCTAAGCATCCACAACTCACTCTTCTTGTATCGAGATGCCCGAACATACCATTGACAACCTTCTTGCAAACATTTCAACTTAAGTGACTTTGAATTTGACCGTGTAGTCTTGAATTGAAAATTCTTATTCACTACTATTACATAAAAATACTTACACAGTATTTCTTTACTTCCAAATACATCTTTTTCCTTCAAATCACCATTAAAATCAACATTTTGTATAACTTGACCATTTGAAGAACTAGAAGAAGAACCTAAACATAGCAATCTATCACTAATACCACTACAAGATCCTTATACAGAATGATGACTAACATGAGCAACTAAAGGATGTCTAGTCCCTGAATCTTTAGCCAAAGACAAATACCAACTGACATCCTTATCTTGCTTTATTTGAAATACAGATTGAATATTAGTTTGACCAAAATCCAACTATACTGATAAATCTCTTGAAACATCCAACTGAATTTTACCCAATATCAAACTAACTAAACCATTGAAGTCTATCATATCATCAACAAAAACTCCAGCAACACTATAATTCTCATAAGAATTGTAATGAGTCCACTGTCCACCATAAAAAACGACTAGAAGAATATTAAGCATAGTATTAATTTACTGCAATAAAAGGAAAAGAAGATTGTATAAGAAAGATGTTAATATGTATATAGCTCTATCACTGATAGACAATGATAAAGTGTTATCACTGTCTATCAGTAATAGAGAATGATAGAGCTCAATCACAGTATATCACTAGAGATAGAGCTCAATCACTGTTATAGAGAGTGATAGAGCTCTATAACTACTTATCACTTTGTATCACTGATAGACAGTGGTAAATGTCTATCACTGTCTATGAGTACAAAGCTCTATTATTGTATATCACTGATAGACAGTGCTATCACTGTCTATCAGTGATAGACAATGATAGAGCTCAATCACAGTATATCAAGCACGGTATATCACTAGTGATAGAGCTCAATCACTGTTATAAAGAGTGATAAAGTTCTATTGCTTTCTATCAGTAATAGACAGTGATAGAGTTCTATCACTGTCTATCACTGATAGAAAGTAATATAACTCTATCACTTTGTATAACTTACAAACAATGATAGATGTGTATCATTGTCTATCAGTGGTAGAGAAATGTTCACATCCATACATAGTCAAACCAAAAACTATCTATCTACGGGGAAGAAGCCATAGATGGATGGTGCTACACGATCGTTTAGCACGCAAGGATGTGTCGAGTATCCAATACCGCGCAATCGTCTAGCAAGCAAGCGCCTACACGATCATGCAGCCAACGCAACACGATCGTGTAAAAAATTCTACATGATCGCGTAGCATTAGCTATACAATCGTTTAGCAAATTCTACATGATAGTGTAGTAAAAAATCTACATGATTGCATAACAACAGCTATTTAATCGTTTAACTTTGTAAAATTTAAAGAAAGCCTTAAAACGAGAATTCTATCCTGAAACATCCATCAACAATTCATCCACAAACATTTATCACATAAATGCAATGCAGATAAAAAAAAAAAAAAATCCACCAGTACTATAAACGAATTCGATGAAGAAACGTACACTTACAAACACAAAAAATAGAAGGAAAAAATCGTACCATGGTCGAGGAAGAATTTCGATGAAGAAGATCGGCGAGGAAGAAGATCACAGTATCGAGAAGGGAAATGGGTGAGGAAGAAGATCACGGTGTTCTACAAGGAAGAAGGAAAAATAGCATTCAGCAAGGAAGAAGATCAATGCGTTCGACGAGGAAGAAAAAAGAACAGAGTTCCGCGAGCGCAAGAAATCAAATTTGAAGAAAAGGAAAATCGGTGAAGAAGAAAATCATGGTGTCGAGAAGGAGAATAAGCGAGGAAGAACATCAATATGGTGTTTGTAATTTGAGAATGGCGAGGAGGAAAATCACGACATCGACGAAGAAGCAGAGTTCAACGAGCGAGCGCGAAAAATGAAATTTCAAGAAAAGGAAAATCGGCAAGGAAGAAGAGTATTTTCAGTAATTTTAAAAAAAGGAAAAATGGAATTTGTTTTTGCCATAAATTGAAAATATTTTTATTTTTTCTTATAATAAGAATTCCCTAAAATAAATTTACTTTTTCAAAAGTTAAATTATGTAATAATTATTATTTTAAATCATTACATAAATAGGTAAATTATGGATCTCGCGTAAAAATTAATAAATGAACTTTTCCGCACCATAATCCTTAATTTTTCTTTTTTTTTTTTTTACTAAACATCTAGAAAGCCTTTCAATTAGTGTGGTGTGGGGATTCTAATAAATTAGACAATTAAAAATTAGAATGTAATAAAGATAAACATTAATTAATAGTAAATAATTTTAAGGAATGTGTGGATAATTTTGGCTTTGATGTTAAACTCAATCATTTATGTTAGATTGTAGTTTTTTTTTTTTTCTAATTTTAAATTTATTGATTTGCAACCCTTCAAATCTTAGAGTATAAAAGAGCTATATTTTTCTCAATTTCAATAAGGATTTGAGGTTTATTATCTTCTTTCTCCAAAAATGCTTCTCTCAAATTTTTTCAGGTTTCTCAATCAAGACCATTAGCCCTTCTAATTTTTCTAAAACAGTGTTGTTTAGTGATCTTTGACTCTGGTGAAAGGTAAATTTATTTATTTATTATTAAAAAAATATTAATTAATGTATGATATATCATGCATTTTCATCCCCACAATTATTATATTTTTATTTAGTAAGATTAGTACCTTCTTTGTATTTTAAATGTCACATGCATGCATGATGCCTACTTAAAATTTACATATTTCATTTTTATTTAAATTATATTTTTATTCCATATTTTCATATCAGTTTTTCTTTAAAAATATATAATATATAAATCAGTTCTAATTTTTAGACAAAACATAATTTTATAAGACGATATTTATTAAATATCATTAAATTTAATATTTATTCTCAAAAAGGATGAGTGTAAACCTAGACCCTAAATTTAAAAGCTTTGTTTTTATTAGAAAGTTAAAAAAAAAAAAAAAAAAAAATCTCTTTAAATAGGAGATTCTTATTGGAATTCACTATTTAGATAGAATTTTTTTAGAAAATATTAATTATTTAAACAATTTAAAAAAAAAAACATAAAATAAATAGAAAAAAATCCTCGAAATCCGATCCCTCCGAATTCTCCACCTAAAATTTGCACTCCAATTCTTGCCAAATTAAACGAAAATTTTCATTTGATGGAGATTGTTTGTTTCTTTACTCGCTGCAATCCAACCAATATTATGATCTTGTTCTGCACCCTTTTTAAGTATTTTAATTCAATATTAGCATTATTTGTTTCTATAAATTTGGTCTCGAGATATTTTTCTATATGAATAATGATTAGGTGCAGCTTAGACTGCACCAATCCATCTTTATCTTTTTTATATACATTAAAAATAAAATAAAAATAAATTACCACGTATCAAATTGCTATTCAGTGTTGCACAAAAAGAGTTGTACCCAAGTTTTCTTCCATGCATAGCGTGTTATTGATACCATATGGTTTACACATCATTTTATCCTACGACTTTGCAGTAAGCATAACGCAACGTATAATAATTTACACCACAACAATGTGGAGTTAAGGTGTGTTTAGAATACATTTTCAAATATTTAATTTAAAAAATAAATCTTTTTAGAAGAAATTAAAGTATTTGACAACCACTGAAAATAACTATTCAAATGTATTTTAATCAGCTTTATAAAAAATATTTAAATAAAAATGAATTTTTTAAAAAATATAATTCTTTCCAAGTCAATTCAAACCGACCTTAGAAAATGAATGAAATGGAAATTAAGCCTAAGCAATCGAGAAATGGGAGAAAATTTGTTCAAAACACGAGTTGGTTTTTTGGACCCATCCCTTTGTTTAATTTTAAACAATTAAGGGCATAAATGACTTCTCACATTTATTGGTGGCTAAAAAAAAGAAGAATTCTGGAAATAGAGTTTTCAAAAAGCAAAAACATTTCCCCTCATTTTTGTCAATTATCCAAAGGCTCAAAATGCTTAGACACTTTGCTTCTTCAAGACTCCAAAAATTTAGGACTTGTTTGATAACGTTTTGTTTCTAATTTTTTCTTTTTATTTCTATTTTTTTTTTTAAGAAACAGTAGTGTTAGAAAAAATACTTGGATCGATCATGTTTTTTTTTCACTCATATTTATGCATCTTATTCAATTGTCCAATCACAGTTTACCATGTGCCAAACTCTTAATTATTTCTTCTTTCTTAAATTTATTTTTCTAAATTTTTTCTCTTTCGTGTGATTGCAAGAAGATGACTAGCTTCATGATGTACTAGGTTTTTCTTTTAACGTATTTTTTCTAATCAATAATATATAATTATCAATCTAAGGATCACATCGTTTTTGTCATAAGTCAACTAACCGTTAAAATATACTAATGAACTATTTAGAAATGTTTTTGCATTCGAAGGACCAAAAGTATTCATTTTAAAACTTAGAGATTAAATAAATAGATAGCTTAAATCCAAAAAAACCAAAAGTATACTCTTTTTTCAAAAAATGCATTTTAGGGTTTAAGGTTAGGGTATTTTCTTTTTTTTTTTTTTAGTGTTTGAGGGTTTGCGGTTTGTGTCATTGTGATATCCATATAAAATTTGTTTAATTTTAGTCTCTAAAATTTTAATGGTTCAATTCTAGTCTTTGTATTTTTAATAAATTTCTCAAAAAAAAATTTCAAAATTGTTATAGTAAAATAATAACAATAATTTTTATGCAAGAAAATACAACATGTGAATATATTTTCAAAATTGTTATAGTAAAAAATGCTAATAGATAACACTTCTAACAAAAAAAAATCAAGAAAAAAACCTTGCACTATGGGGACTAAATTTAAGATTTTGAAAGTGCATGAATAAAAAATCATACAATTAAAAATACATGGACTCAAACTAACAAACTTCAAAGTATAGAAACTATCATATTTTAACAAACTCTCCCTCTCTTTTCCTTCAATCCTCTATCTTCCATCCATGGATAATTGTTGGAAATAGCCATACTTTTTTCTTCTTTTTTTTTTTCACAAATAGCATTTTTGATCAATTGTTTTAATATCTCGGCTAGTAAACTTTAACTTCTTTTAATAGCACATTCAAATCACAACTTTTTGAGCTAATTTCTTGTGAAATCTCGAGTAGGGCGACGGAGAAAATTGAACAGAAGTGGAGAGAAAAAAGAAGTGAAAGTTTTGGCCAATTATTGTTACATTGTAGGTTTGGTGGAAGAAAAACAGAGGAGATAGGAATGCATTTCTCTTCACACTTACCGCTATTTTTTCTTCTCTATTCAAGGTATTTTACGAAGCAGTAAGCAGATACTTCTTTTTATTATTATTATTATTTCAATAATGGTGATTGGTGATATTGGGAGCCAAAAGCCTGTGATTTGTTTGAGGGTATGGTCCAAGATATTCCGATTCCGACCATAGTCAATTTTCGTCCGGGAAGGAAGGCTGGTTTTTTTCTAAATACTTTTTTTTTCCTCCAAATTTAGTTTCTAATTGTTCATAGTAGGAGTGTGTATGATTCGATTTTTAGTTGTTCATGATAGATCTCTTTATTTTAATTTTTGAACAAAAAAAAAAGAAAATTTCATATTTACCTTTTTGACAAATAAAAAACTCAAGAACTCCTAAAATCTCTAAGGAGGCGTTTGGGTTGGGGAAAATTGGTTGGATAAATAAGTGTAGGAATGGATAAGGGATTCTCGTCCTCTTGTTTGGTACAAGTTTTGAAACTTTAGACATGAGAATAAGCTTTTCTCATTAAGATTGGTAAAATTCTCCGTGAGGTCCTGCCCCAATCAGGATGAGAAATCCCCAGTTTGACCGAGGATCAAGTCAAATCGAGGACTGGGTAGGGATGGGAGGGTATCCTCACCCCATGTCCCCGTTCCTGACCCATCCCGATTAGGTTTTTAAATATATTTATATATTTATATATATATAATATAAATATATTAGGTATTTAATTTTTTACTTTTAGCTTAGTTTTTAATTTAGCCTAATCATAGCCATAAAAAATATCCAAGCCCAAACCAAATAGAATTTTAGGTATATTTTAAAAAAAATGTCTCCATGAGGAAACAAAAGAGAAAACAGGGAATGGGTCCCCGTGGGGACCCGTTTCCCATGGAATCCCTGCTCCCATCCCAACCTTCAAATGGCGGGGACGAGGGGTAGGGATAGGGGTAAAATTCCCCAACAGAGACATAGACGGGGATCCTCCTCCACCCTAACCCCATTGTCAACCCTTTTTCTCATGATCTTTATACCCATGAATGATACTCATCTAAAAGTGTAGGATTTCATGATTCCCACTCTCTCCCATTTTTTTTAATCCATGAATTCATTCTTTTATTTTATATATTATTAAAATTAATTCATTTATTATCCTTTAAAAAAATTACTTAATTTAAATTAATTAATATACGAAAATAAAATTAATAATTTAGAAAATTATATTAAAATTTAAATATGTATTAATTGATTATTTTTTTAAATATAATTTTTTTTAAAGGAAAGAATATATATACATATACATACTTATTTTTTTAATAAATCGTAAAGAATTGATGCATTAAAACTATTAATTCATGAATAAATTATATATATAGCTAATTAATTATTATTACGGTTAATATTTAATGAGATTATTTTTACTTATTACAATTAGATTATCATCGATTAATTATAATCATTGATTTTTAATTTATATTTATTTTCTCAAACTAATTTTGATTGTTTCATTAATAAATAAATTACAATTATTAAATTCATCAAATTATGTAATCATATAACTTTAATTATAAATTATTCATTTTATAAATACTTGTAATTAATAATTTAGTTAATATTGTTATTTGAATTGAATTTATTGTTTATCAATTAATCTATTAAAATTTTATAGAGGTTTCATGATCAATTTTATAAATTAAATATAAAAATAATTTGTTCCATAAAAACTCTAATAACATTCTCATGCATAACTAAACACAGTCATCATTGATTCCTATAAATCTTATTTCCATGTTTTTTTATTCCCAGACATCCTTAATTTGTAGACATCTATAAAACCTTAAACCAAACAACTCCTAAAAAAATTCAAATCTCACCTAGAAAATCAAAACAATGAAATCTCAAAAAATTCTATTCCATAAGTTTGATATTGGTACCACTACTACAAAAACGGTATTACTTGACCTTTTTTCGCAGTCAAGCATCAATGTTAGTTGACGTTTTTAAAAACGTCAAATAAGCCCGTGTAAAAATAAGAGAAATTTTTTTACTGGCTAAAAGCGTCAAGTTGTAATTTACTTGATATGTTATAACTGTAAAAGTATATGAGATATGTTGACTTATTTTAAGTGTCAAGTATCTAAATTTTTGACATTTATTATGGATCAAAGTTTTTATAACTTGACAGTTTTTACTCCTCAAATGTAATTTTTTTCTTAATACCCAAAAACTGACAACTTAATGAATACTTGTTACGTTTTACTTATCAAGTTCGTATGTGCTTTTTTTTTAGATGTATTATTAGAAATTACCTATAATTGCTACTGTTTTGAGATCTAATAATGATATAATTTAATTGAAGAAGATAATCATTTATTAACCAAATAAACAAACACATATATGAAAATAGAAAACATCAATCAACCCAAAATTTTTACGAACCGAAGAAAGTTCATATATCTTGAACATGTATATCATCATATAACAACCTCATGTTAACTCATAACAAAATTCAAACGAACAATTTCTAAGTTAGAAGACTATGAACCTCATATGAACAATTTCAAGAGTATAACTAACTATCAACCCTATATGAACACATTTCCAAAACACAATTCCAAAAAATACAACTATTAATGCCAGATGAAGTAGTCATAGCCAAATCTTGCTCATTATGCTCCCGCCTCCACAAGAATAATGTAGCTCACCTTGAACTTGTTGCTTTTAGCACTTAAATATTCGAAAGACATGCAACAATATAAATATCAAAGGTTAAGTCATGAAGTAAATATGGTAGCTTAAATTCTACTGAACTAAAGCACATCAAAAGAAAACAACAATTGCATTCAAATTTCACCAAGGCAAGAACTACATTGGTTTCACAAGTTAATCGATCACTCCAAACAAGTTCAAAACTACAAATAAGCAGCTTTTACAAGGTAAAGACTAATCTAACATACTTTAATCGAGTATGAAAGGATTCAAAGCATGTTAACACCTATAGAAACTTAATTGAATAATTTGAAATTGACACAAACATAACAACCAAAGAATTCCAATAACTTATAATATATTTCGAACACCCAATCTAATTTGAAATGGAAGAAAGTTATGACTCACCAAATCTAACTTCCACAAACATGAGTGCAAGGTGGAAAACGTTTGACGGAGTTTGAAGGATCTAAACCTGTACATTTACAAGATAGTTTCAACTACTCAAGTAATTTACCATTCAAAAACAAAAGCCAAAAACTCCTAAGTATATTGATACAACACTTCAAGAAAAGCATGAACTTAAATTTAAAATGTGTGTTCCTTGAGTCATATAATTGACATACAAACTGACACAAATTTGGACCATAATAGTGATATCTCAAGAATTTCATAAATCTCTATTTGAAAAAGTTCACTTTCAAGCTCACCTTTGTTAATATTGCAATTGGAAAGTACTTTAAGAACCTCCTTGGCATTAGCGGCATGAAGTTTGATAGCCACCAAGTCTTTGAATGGCAAAAATAAAAGAGTGATGAAGCTCATGAGTCCACCTTAATCTTGGGACTTTGGATCTAATGTATTGTCTCACACTTCCATTTCTTTCATAACTATTACTACTCAACTCTCTAAATCCAAAATAAAATTAAAAGGATTTATGTAAAGGAAAAAAGGAGAAGGGTTTATATAGAGAAAAAAATAATTAAACAATCATAAGAAATGGAAAATACGAAAGAGAGAGTTTGAAAAATACTTTAAGAGTTATTAGTACCTACTACTTTTATTTATCCTTTTTTTCTTTGCATATGGTGGTTGAGAGCAACGACAAGAGCTCTGTTGTGCTGAGCGTCAAAAGCAGCGGCGATGGCTGAAATTAAAGATAATATCACATTGCTTCCGATTTCAAGAAACTTATTCTTCTAGAGTCCATAGGGACTGTAAGGGTAAAAAAATGTTACCATCTAGTGAGATATTTTCAATATTGGTAGTTATCATAGATTATGCCCTAAAACCTAAAATCAACATCTCCAATTTTCAACACAAGAAAATCAACAAGAACACTAAATCAAAATCACAAGTACTAAGAGATAAATGGAACTCCAAGGCTTGCCTAGGGTCGGCATCTCTGAACCTTCTGCCACTAATAGCACGTTCGATTTCAATAACGAAGGGTCGACGAGTTTTCGAAAACCGTCGTCATAGCCATGGATTGTTGATCGAAATGGTCTTGATGGCACCGTTGGTTTTGAGAGAAGGGAAGTCAGAGTCGTCATTGGGATTGAGTGAAGCGAGATGCACATTTTTGTTAAAAAAAATGCAAAAGAAGGAAGTAAAAGTGCACAGATTTGAAGATACTCAAAGACATGAATGTTGGGTTTTATGTCCTAAAACTCGCAGTTTATAAAATGATAAACATTTTCTATAATCAATATATTTATTATTGATTTCATAAATTGTATGAAAGTCTAAGTCCAATAAACTAAGACCCATGACTATTGTATGAGTACTTGAATTTTATGTGGAGATATAAAAGTGGATCAGGTTCAAGTAAATAGTCAAAATAATCTATGGTACATGAATAAGGTTGGATACCTTATTCTGGTAACACCATTGGATGCGGCCTACTCTGCAGTTGTTACAAAGAGTTGTAAAGTGCTTCATATGATGTGATCCTAATTCGTACATGTTATGACATGAGAAGTGGGGGCGTCCTATGCAATGAGTTTGCATAAGATCAGGACTAAGAAATAAGTCACTTTTACTTTATAACACTGTTTACTGTATAAGACTGACTATTACACCTAGATGACCTAGGCAACTCGATCTTAATTCTGAGCTAACTATGAACTTTTGTTTATTCGGGATTTCCGTTAGATTTGCATAGGTGAGGGTTGGCTCAATAGTGCCGACTCAATAAGACTCCCATTTCAGGGTAAGACCGGATAGATAGCTGGGGACATAGGGTACAATACGGAGTTCACACCTACCCGATTTAGGGATAGGAGAAAGGTTGTTCTCTTAAGTGCTAAATTCAGGTCTTGAATAAAGGGCCACACTCTCTCAGCCTACTCTCTCACTAGGCTGAGAGAGTTTGGTTTAGTGATTAGATCACAAACCAATTGTTCATTAGAGGATCAGTAGGAACTTGAGGAATAAGACGTAGTCTCGGGATAAAACAGATATTTGACCCAACCGTTATTACGAACAACCTGTGAAGGGTCGACTTGCTGATTATGGTTAAATCATGTGGACATAAAGTGTAACTATGAGCTTTAGTGGAGTGACCCATTAGTTAACGAATGGGAATTAATCTGGTCTAATGAGTTTAGCCAATTAATCTCGGATCGTTGGAGCCCAACTTCGCGAGGTCCCCCTACTAGCTCGTAACGGATTAGCTCTAGAATAACGTGATAAGTTAATTTGAAACGTTCAAATTAGAATTAAGGGAATTAGTAATTATATGAGATATAATTGTGTGTTTAATTTGAAAAATAAACGGAATAGGAGAATTTATATATTTAAATATGATTTAAATATATAAAGATGGATTTGTGTAAAAATTAAGTTAATATTTGATATTAAATTAATTAAGTTTTATTTAAAATTAATTTTATTTTTCAGTTTTAAAATCGAAATGAATTTTAAAATCAAATTTTGATTTTTGGAGATAAAATTGAAAAATAGAAAAAATAAAACACAAAATGGAAAATGTTATTTTCCATTATCCATCACCTAAGTAGCTCACACAAATAGTATTCTTCTTTGCCTTGTCTTCTCCAAGCATGAGTTGCAACTCATGCAACTCTCTCCTTTATATGTTGATCTGCATAATGAAGAGATTGGAGTGAAAATTGGGCATGCAATCTATAGAGAATTTTAGAGAAAATTCGGGTTGAAGAAAGGGTTCTTCAACAAGATTACTGCAGTAAGCATTTCTCCTTCATCCCTTGATTCAAGCTTGTTTTGAGTTCCACAACTCAATCTAGAGCACCAAGAGAATAGTGGGGAAGATCTTGACGTAGTCTGCAACAAGATTTGGAGAAGATAGTAGCTGGAGAAGGAGCTTTGAAGAAATTCTACAAGCGGTATGTCTTGAAACTCACTTGTTTTCTGCAAGAACATGCTTTATATTTTGCCAAAATTAGTGAATTAGAGTGCTTAGATGATCCTTATGCTTCCGTTGTTGCTGATATAATCCTACAATGAAGGAACTGGCAGTGGTAAGGAATCAACAATGTAAATTGGAACCAACAACGTGAAAGAATCATCGACAGTGTGAAGAGGAACCACCAATATGAAGGGTTTGGGGTGATTTGGGGGTTTGGGGGCACCTCCCCCAATTTTTCATCTCTTTAAATATATGAAATCCTAAAACAAATAAACCACAAACTACTTGGCGTTTATAAAGCGTCGAGTAAAATGGAATGAAAAAATCCGAAAATTTCTACCAATCTCCACTTTTTTCATTATTCTTTGACGTTTTTCATCACTTTACATGTTACTTGATGTTTTAGAATAAAAACGCCAAATACTCAAAAGCTTCAAACATCAAATAATGTGATTTTTGTAATAGTGTACGATCGTCTTGACTAGGGTTTTGAGTTAACACAAAATTGGTGGTTTAAATTTGCCACTTTTACAAGTTTTATTTTTGTCTCAATATCAATCTTGAGATAGGCACCAAGATATGCTACTAAGACAATTGACTTAAAAAAGGGCACAAGGTTGGAAAACTTTTTGTGCTATTTTCGACAAGTATCCTCCTCCTTCAACACTTCTCTAACGAGCCTCCTCCAATTTTTTTCTTCATGTATATGTTCTTTTTTAATTTTATTTTTCTCCTTTTTCTTTTTTCCCTTATTCCTACTTTATTTTAGTCTCTCTTTTAAGATATGTCCTCTTTTTTAACCCTTTTTTTTCTCATTTTTTCTCCCCATTTTTTCTCATTCTTCCTCTCAGTTCTTTGTTTATATTTTTATATTTTTATATTTTATATTTTTTTTACCCTCTGGAAGTAGGCTTTTCCTTAAAAATTTCATCATCCACTTTCTTTTTTCGCTCTTCTTCCTTTTTTTTAAATTTTTTTTTTATTGAGGTTTATAACTAAAGGGCACAAAAAACAGTGTATATCTGTAATTAGATGGATTATAAATTAATTCGTCAAGCTATTATTTAGTTCAATTTTTAATGTTAAGATCATAACAAATCTTTAATATTTTTTTTATATGGTGTCTATTTTTAATTTAAATATATACTTTATTTGAAAGAAAATATATACATTTATTGATTAAATTAAACAATATTTTAGTAACAATAGTTTTGGTTATTATTTATTTATTTATTATATTAAACAATGTTTTAATAGTGACTGTTTAAATTATTAGACTTTTTTCTTTTTCTTTTTCTTTTTTTAGCGATGAGATTTAGGATCTTTTATAATCTCAACATTAACTCTAACTAAATAATAAAATAATGTAAATTTATTTAGTTTTCAACTCATTTGTGAGTTAGAAAAAAAAATTCAAATTTTGATTTATTTATTAAGTTAAAATGATTTTAATTATTAAGTTTTCTTTGGTAATGATTGAATAGAGATCTTTCTATTCCGACTAGGTCGTGAGTATATTCAAATATTCTAAATTTCTCTATTATATTTACTAACCATTTCTAAGTAAAATTATTTTATTAAGATTAAATAGATAGACTGAATATGAACATTATGCCAGTTGAGCTACACTCTTGTTGGCAACAAACCGGACATTCTATGACTCATAAATAGTAGCAATTTTTTAGGGGAGAGAAAAAGGTCATTAAAAAATCATATTTTTAAAATTGATAACACATGTGCCATGTAGTAATAAACTAGTACTTTTAAAATCAAATTTGATGGCTTCACTTCCCTTATTCAGTAAATTTAGCCTAAAGTTCATAAACATAAAATGGACAAAATAAGTTCTTAATATTAGACCCGAAGCCCAAATCTTATAGTTTTGCAAAAAAATAAAATAAAATAAAATAAACAAGCCCAACTCACGATTTAAAACAGACAATGTAAAAAATGTATGGATACACCTGATACACTTGATACCTTTGATACACTTGTTATCCCTTGATACACTTGATACTCCTTGATGTACTTGAATTAAAATGATATGCTTAGAATTTAAAAAAAAAAAAAAAAAAATTGAACTTCTTTTTCTTCTTTGAGAGCAGCAGGCCTCTCTCCCCTCCCCCAACATCTCTCTTCAAACAACTAGCACTGCTACACACGATCTGTTGTCAACCATCGCTCCACCTCCCCACCACTTACCTCTTTTGACCACTGTACATCCGATCACTGATCGTCGGTTGTCGGTCGTCAATTTTCTCTTTCTCTTTCTCTCTCTATCTTTTTTTCCCCAATATGTCTCTGTCACCAACTCTACTCTACACCATTTTCAAGTAATTGAATTCCCGCGGAAGCGTATGAACGCCTTGCACTTAGATAATCAGTTTTTATAGAAACAAAATAGTAAAACAAATCATGCATTTGTAGGATAAACATTCAAAGAAAACATAAGTATGCTAGTAAAGAGGAAGAAGAGAAGAAATCAAACTTACCTTTGATGAATCCTCTAGTTTTCTTCTTCCACCGTTTTCCACGATCTCGAACTTCTCCAATCATGATGGACATCACCAACAAGATTAACTTGCTACTCTCTAGATTTCAAAGAACTTGGAAGTGTGATCTCCAAGAACTTTAAGGAGGAAAAGGGTATAGAATTCTAAAGAGTAGTTAGAGAGAATGTAGGCTAGGTTTTTGTATAATATCAAAAAACCTTACCTTAAATGGACATAAGGATATACTTATATAAAGAAGGGTTAACCCCTTCTCCAAGGATTTCCTTTTATGCCTTTGTACTAATTAATTAAATAACTCTTATTTAATTAATTGACACATTAATTAAATAATCATATATTAAATCCTCTTTAATATTCTAATATATGTTTAATTAATCATCATAAATATCATATATTTATGCTAACCTCCAATCTCCATTATTTCTTAATCAATTAATTAACTATTAATTATTTAATTAAGTAACTATACTAAATCATATCTAATATGGAGTTAATCAACGTATAAATATCACATATTTATATGTATACATCTCTTTTATGAATCCAATTCATATGTATCTAATATTTGAATTTTATTCAAATATATCTCTTACATAGTTTGAATTATAGATCATATCTATAATTAACCATTATATATTAATCTCATTAATATAAAATTCCCTCATTTGATTTAAACTATTCAAATTATTCCTCGTTACTATCCTTTTGTGAGCTAGCAAGAAGACCTTATGAACTTATAGATTAGAAGCTCCAGTGATATGAGATCATTTGATTAAACTCCTTTAATCCAATTAATCAATATTCATCAACTACCGATCACTCCACTAAAGATCGGTAGCTGCACTCTTCACACTGTAGATATATTTCTGTGTCCATGTATATAACCAATCAATAAAGCAATGACCCTTCACAAATGGTCATAACTGCAACTGGGTCAAAATATCGTTTTACCCGTGCAGTTACATCTAACTCCTTAAGTACCACTGATTCCTTTAATGAATAAACAGTTTATAGTCCAACTATAAGCTAACACTTCTCGAGCTAGTGAAAGATTGAAGCCTTCATTGTTCAAGATCTGTAACCAACTATTAAGGGAACAGTTTATCTAAAAGAGTGAATTTCATCTTATGTAGTTGTATTCTCAGCTCTCTAATCAGATAAATCCCCAAAATGGTAGGCTTATTGAGTCAGCTATCATGGCTACTCTCACCCATACAAATCAAAGGGTTGTCGTTGTAAACATGAGTTCACAAATCACTCAAGATTAAGGTCAAATCTCTTATGGTCATCCTAGTGAAATATCAATATCTTCAAGTAACAATGTTATAAAAAGAAACTAATCATTTCGTGGTCCGATCTATGTATAAACTCATTTATATAGGATACCCCCACTCTACATGTCTCTACATGAACAACATGGTTCATATTGTTTGTAACAATTACAAAGTGGGTCGTATCCGAAATGTTACCAGAATAAGGCACCCAACTTTCATCCATTTATTGCAAACTTTTTAGGTTATTACTTGAACATGAACTACCTGTATGTGAACCACATACTGTTGAAGTGACATCATATAACCTTGGATCTTAGTTTATTGGATTGAATAATGTTGTCTAAATGTCAAATAAAATACCTTTGATTTTATTAGATAAATAATTTGTGTTAACAAAACTACAAACTCACGAGATACATTAGATTTAGGATATCAATCCCAACACATTTGTCGTCGACCACTGCTCCATCTCTATGTCGCTTACCCTCCATCAACCACTGCATGTCCGGCCACTGATCATTGGCCGCCATTTTTATCTCCCTATCAATTAATTGTTTAGGGACTTATGTAATAAAAAAATAATTAGAAATTCATAATTGCTAAATGAAGAAACTGTTTAGAGATTGAATATTTGCAAAGTTTGAAAAGCGAAAGTCATAATTGCTAAACCTTCAACTTAATTTGTTACCCAATACATTTTTCCTAAATTTATTTAAAATTAATTAAGAGTTAACATAAATTTCAACGACTAAATTTATTATTTAATTTACCTTCAAGTGAAATTAATGCATTCTCAAAACTAAATAAAAAGATCCAAGTAGAATTGCAAAACTTTAATTGTAACTAAACCAATCGTTTGAATTCCATTGTCTAATTTTTTTTTTTTCAAAGTTTTCATTTTTCCTCACGTATAGCTTTAATCAATCAAACAAAACGACTCTTTTCTAGAGTTTATTTTTTTAGAAAAAAAGATAATTATGATCTAGTTGTTAGATGACATGATATTAAATTTATCTTGACCTACCAACTTAAATTTTTTGATCAATCAACGATTTAACACTAGTAAGAAATCTGGTCAATTTGCTTTAAATTTCCTCAGCAATTCCATTTTAAAGCTTAAAGCATATTGTATCCATATATAAAATCAAAACACAAATTACATCAATAATCCGTCCTACATTAAATCCATCCATACAAATCAAAGATAGAAGAATATTTCATAAACAAACAAATCTTAATTCCAATCTGAAACAAATACACAAATACATCTTTAAAAAAAAAATAAAAACTAAAAACTTATTATAAATGGATTTATATATCATCCTTTTAAAAACTAAATAAAATGTACAAATTTCAACTTGATTTATAAGGGTTAATATAATCAAATAATAATAAAGATATAATTTAGGCCTTAAAGAACAGGACATCCTTTAGCCACAACCCCTGGAGCTGTAGGACACTTAGCCAAATTGCAATGATCATCACTTATCAAACCCCACCAATCTGGTCCAAAAATATCCTTTGATTGTAAAGTAAAATATATAACAATCCCCATAAATGCAACCCCAGCATCCAATGCAGCTGATAATATATAGTTATGTCTTGCCCACCATCCTTTGAATTTCTTGTACACATAGAAATTGAAGAATATTCCAACTATTCCCCATGTTATGTAATTCACTGATCTTGCTGG
The DNA here is from genome assembly GCF_009727055.1 of Benincasa hispida. Lineage (NCBI taxonomy): Eukaryota > Viridiplantae > Streptophyta > Magnoliopsida > Cucurbitales > Cucurbitaceae > Benincasa > Benincasa hispida. Next base: position 11,041,086 of record NC_052359.1, read on the forward strand.
TGGCATTCCTCCGGTTGCTCCTATTATGATTGGCATGTTTATCAGTGTAATCCATTTCTTTTCAGGGAATTTTAGAGATAGAAGCCAAATTGGCAATGGGGCGAGTAATCCGATCAGGAAGAACCAGTTCATTTGCCCGTAAACACCGTATTTCGTGAACATACGTAGCGGTCCTACTACTCCCCATATGATTGATGCGTTGTAGAATACGTCGTCGCCGGGACATGTCCATGGACTTCCTTCTGGTAATTGATCTATGTCGCAGATGTTTGGTATGGTTGTTAGAAGCCACCATGCCGTGGCGAAGTAGACACTTGAGGATACCATTGTTCCTACGAGCTGGGAAGCGGGTGGAGGGAGTGAGTAATGAGTTCGAGTTTATGATTTGAAATGAAAATTTGCATGCGTAATCACTTTTGCCGGTTAGGTTTAGAATCACTCCTAAACATACTTTTGATCTCTCGAAATCAATTGAATGTTTAATTTTACCTGAACTGTGAACATGGATCTTGGTGGGATCTTCATGTAATGTCCTAATTTGAAATCACCAACAAAGCTAAGAGCTTGTGCCATGCTGATATAACCATAAGTTTTGAAAGCCACATTTGCTAGAGGCTTTCCTGGGTAAATATAACCTATGATCAACTCTGTTATGACATTTAATCCTGGTTGCTGCACCAAATATTTAGGTAAAATATAATCAGAATTTGATTATGTTATGTTTGTTAATTATATCATTTTTGTTTTTGATGAATGGGGCATACCATATTTGTTGTGGCTTGAATGATTCCAATAGGCAAAGTGAAGAACAATGCAATTCCACAAGCAAGTAAAATCCCCCACCATGGCAATTGGAGTTGTTTGTCAAAACCTTCACAAGCATACAAGGCAAGAGCAACCATTACAATTAAGATACTGTGAAACCACCATTGAGGCACTTCTTTATAGTTCCTCTTCATTATTCTTGTATGCACATCTCCGAGTTGATTCATCGCCGTCGTCGTCTTCTTCCATAGTTGCCATATTGTTCTGCAAAAACCATCGAGTAATTACATTTTCAGTCAAGAAGTTCGAAAAACAGTTCTAAACAGTTTTAAGTTCAGTTCGTCAGTAGTTTGACTAACATGCAAAGATGACAACTGGGTCATGTGTCATCTTTCCATTAGCGAAACTAGCGATGAAATGAACTAATCAGAAACTGTTTATTAACCATTTCGTAAAATCTCAGAGACTAACATGTTACTTTTCTCGGTTACTTACTTTCCATGGAAGAGAGCGACATGGGAAATAGTGGCAGTCAAAGTAGCAAAGCTCAAGCCATAAGAAAAGGCAAAGAAGACACTCAAGTAAAGTTTGCTATAGTTATCATAGCCAACTTGGTCAAGATCAAAGGTTTTGCTATTAAGAACTCTAGAAATGTTGTAGGGATTGCCTAAGGAATCAAAAGTGTGAGAAGAAATGAAGGGAAAACGTTTGGCTTCATAGGCATTAGACCAGTATGCAATTGGGAGCATAACATAGACAATCAAGAAAAACCCAACTAAGATATTGATAATGGCAAAGCCAGGGGTGGCCAAAGGACTGCCCAAGAAGGAAGCAACGGTCGACCAGTCGATACCGAACGAGCCGATGCCAAGACCATAGAAACCCGAACCGATCTGTTGGGCAATGATGGAGTCTTTCCAAATGAGACAGGCAATAGAGATACAAGTAATGGAGGGGAAGAGATAGCTAGGAACAAGGTAGTAAGAAAAGCTTGAGATGAAAATTAGGAGGAAAAATTGGAGTCTTGTATGTCCTCCTCTTGGCCTCTTCTCTTTCTCATGCAATGCCCTGAATTTTCATATAATGAACATTAAATCTTTTACAGAACAATAATATTATTGGCTAAGTTTTTACTAGAAAATATAATATGAAGTATAACCTGAAAAGAGAAACTTGAACCAAATTTGCTGGCCACCACATGTATGGTGAATCCACAAGGAATTTTCTGAATATTCCAGCCCATCCATAGCCAAGCATCTATTACATATTCATATACTTACAATATCAAATAAAAGAGATTTTTATTATTCGTAGTAGTAGGAGATAGAGAAACTTAGAACTCGAAGTTAATAGTACAAATACCAGTTTGACAAAAAAAAAAAAATCCTAAATTTAGTATGTTCATTTTTGAGTTATTTAAAGACGATGATACTTATCCAATGTAAAAAATGTAAGATTTAAGATTTTGTTCTCTTCCATAAGATTTAAGATTTTGTTCTCTTCCAAGGCGGTCTAGGGGAAGAACAAAATATTCGGACCAAAAGTGTATTTTATCCCTTAAATTTCATTTACGGAAGCAATAAAACAGAAATTTAGCTGACCTGAGTAGTCATAGAAAGCATCAAAGCAGCAGCAGGATGAAGAGTTCTATGGTAGAAAGCCTTAACAATGGTGACAATATTAACAGCATAAACACTGCTAGATCCACAATTGGCAAAAATGGTAATGAGAACATGTTCTTTCAAGGTGAAAGGACCAGGATTCAAAGAGAAGGACCAATTAAAGGGTAGCTTGATAATTTTGGCAGGGAGAGTTGCAGCCATCAGCTTTCCAAGAGGCAAAGCCACAATCTGAGCTGATACAGATGAAATATAGAGTTGGTTTTGACGATACCCAAAAAATTGGTTCACAAATGCCAGAAGACAACATGATAGCAGCCCCAAAGACCATGTTCTGAATGTCAGTGCCACCTCCGATGGATTGTCGGTGATCGGAACTGTCAGCCGAACTTCCTCGATGGGACAGTCATTTTCTTCCTCCTCTCCTCCTACCAACGTATATCCAACAATCAATATCGTTAAAACATGTGATCATTATAACAATTTGACATCATATGCGAATGATGACTAGTCATAGGATACAATGACGGATGGCTTAAGATGGCGATTATAACCGACACAAAAGGAAAATCGTCAAAAATAACCCAAAAAGAAAATTGTCAAAAATAACCCGCAAATATTTTCATCTATCACAACTAATGCAGTTTTTGGAAAATCATTCAAATAGTTTTTCTCGTTGCTTCGACCACCAAGATTTGAATAAAAAACTAACTTTTCATCTTATAACCAAACCATCCATTCTTTTGAGCTTTCCTGATGGAATCTCGTCAGGAATGAACACCGAGATTATATTTCTTTTTTTTTTCAAATTTTATGTAATTTTTCCCGAATCTTTCACCAAAATACTATTTAAACAACTTTCCAAAAAGTATACTAATTGTGTGAAAGAAAGAAGCATGTTGAGGCTATTTATGGCGATTTTCCGACCAAAAGTTTAAACTGATGAGTTATGGTAAATTTAATTTTACCAACAATTTAACATATGCAAAAAATGAGTGAGAAATCATTAGAAAAAACAACAAATTGAAAGTTTTAGAGAGCTAACCAGCCATGGACAAACTTGAGAAATTTTTGTTGTCATTGTCATCCTTGAGCTTGGATCGAGGATCCTCAACATGATTTCCTATCATAACTCCCTGTTCCTCACTATCTCTTCCCCTCCTTCCTTGTCTCAATGGAAATCTCTCCCTCAATGCCAAATTGTTCCTATCAAAACCTCTCTTTTTATACAAAACAAAAACCAAAGTATTTCGGCGAAATTCATGTAATGGAGGACAAAGATTCTTCCATTTTTAGAACTTTCTTCTGTCATTACCACTAAAGATACCCAATTAAAATGCCTACTTTGCAGTTCAGCCTCTCACAATTCTTTTGGGGGGTTTTCTTACCAATGATTCATCCACGTTAAAAAAATGGACAAAGAGAACACCTCGTAACGATATTTACTTTTCTCGTTGTCAATTAATTTTTTCAATAAAATTTCATGTTTATATAATATAATATCAAAACCTATAAAGTCCAGACTGTCGTCGAAAACCTAAGTTACATACGCACGTTATATGTTATTTGCAATTTTAATCCTAGGGATTAGAGAGATATCATATATAAACGCTCAAATCCTATTGACGCATCTGCCTTTGCATATGTATTTTTCTGATATTCTTCTCTAATAATAAATTATTCTCTCTCGATGCTCGTGAATGTAGCTAACACGTTATTAGTAAACCATGTAAGTCTCTTTGTCATTATTTTTTGATTGTTGGTTTCATTTATGGCATAACAAAAAAAAATCAACCCCAAGAATGGTGAACCCAAATTGGCATTATTTTGAGGGGACACATCAAAAAGATAGGAGAAACTGATAATCTTTACTTCTCTAATTTCTAATTAATGTTGAATTAGGATCTCGTATTTATCTAATATGATATAAGAGTTTGTAAAGTCCAAATGGAAATTAGGTCCAGTCAAATATTATTCGATCCCAAGAATGATAGATTAAGAAAGATACCATTTTAAAGGAGTGTGTTGAAGATCTGACAATTAAAAAATAAAAGAAACATTATGACCTTTATAAAGTATATAAAAGTTACTCATCTTATTGTCGATTGATTCTGAAATATAACTCAATGTTCATCTAATATTTTAGGGGAAATTTCTCTCTCGTTGCAGTTTTGAATTGATTCTTCTTTCATAAAAATGCTCATCATCTATTTGTTGAATGGATAGCCACGTGTGGACTTGATTGTTGTTTGCCTTTTCGAGAAATTTGAATTTATTATACAAGTTTTATGACAATTGTATGGTTTAATTTAGAGACTTTGTTGGTTTAAATATCCCTACTTTATGCAAAATAAGATTAAGTTATAATTAAGTTAAATTTTGGTCGGTTTAATTGATTTTTCTTCTTCTGTTGGATCTTTTTAGGGCTTATTTGAAATGACTTTAAAAAAATGTTTATCAAAAATTTATTTTCATTTAAATACTTTTGATAAAAATTCTTTAAATCAAAACACACGTGTTTTGACAATTCTTTCTCAAAGTGTTTTGATATACAAGTTAGTTTAGTTTGTCAGATACTAAAAGTATTTTTATTAATGTTAAATTACTCTAAAGAACTATTACAAAATACTATGAACGAATAATTTAAAATAATGGCCATTGGAGTTAGTTGTATGAGAAAATGGTCGGTTGTGGTGGTCAGAATTGGCTAGCGGTGATCTCTAGTAGTGTGGCTGAGTATATCAACGGCGTCGCGAAAAATGTTTGTCGATGGTGGTCACGAGAGTTGGCACTCATGATAGTCACCGGAATAGGTTGTTGATGGCGGTTGCCAGAGGTGGTCGACGGAAGGCAGACAACATAAAGGTAGTGAGGTAGATGACTTTGGGGCGTTTTGGTAACTCTAAAAACTACAAATTAGGGACATATTAACCATTAAACACTCAATCTAAAAGTTCGTTTAAATTGTTTATCCTAAACCAACTTATTTCATAAACTTGTTTTTTCAAAATTCATTTTAAGTGGTTGCCATTAACACTTAACTTTTTCTAGAATGATTTATTATTTTTAAATTAAACACTTAAAAAATATTTCAAACACACCCTAAATTTTGGTCCTAAATATTATGTTAAACCCTCGCAAATCATTTATATTGTAATTGTATTATAACATTTTTTTTCGAGTAAGGAAATATATGATTTTTTTTAAAAAAAAAATAGAAAATTTAGAGATGGTGTGTGAGATTTAACCCAACTATAAAAATTCAATTCAAGTTTAAACTATCGGTATTAAATTTATCGAAGTAAACTTAGAAACTAAATTGAACCTCTCTGACCTTTTGAATTGGAGTGGATGTAAGATCACTGGACTAAGCTCATTTTGACTTCCAAACTTATAATCTAATTGCAAAATAATTGGCACAGTGCCAATATTAATAAAATATTTAATGATAAATTGATAGATATTAATCCATTATTACGCTGAAATTAAAGTTCATTGATATCAAAACAATCTTAGCTTATATTTAATTACTACAGACATAACTCAACTTGCTGTACAATTAATATACTTGATTGAGAGATAAAACGTTTTGAATTCCTCTTAAATAAAGTTTTCTCATAATTAAAATAAAATAAACTGATTATCATGTTTAAAATAAAAAATATATATCCATTTAATTTTCCTTTTCGAAATGTTTTTAAAAATTTTAAGCTAAAATGAGATTAACTCAACATTAATTGACATGATCTTTCTCATAAAGGTTGGAGATTTGATCCCTCAACTCTAGCAATTGTTGTAAAAAAATTCTAAATTGCCAAAATCACTCATTTAACTATAAGGGGGTGTGTAGCACGCAATAAAAACAGAGAGTTGAGTTGAATAAGTAATTATTATCTAGAAAATTAAATTGTTTGTGTTTGAGGTGCAGAATTGAGTTGAATTAATAATTATTATCTGTGTTTCGAGTGCTGAGTTGAGTTGAGGTATCTGGTGCAGTTTTTATAAATGAGATTGGTTCTTTTTAATTTATTATATATATAATAATATATATATATTATATGTTATTGTTGATTAATTTTCAACTATACACCTATTTTTTTAACCCTGTTTGACAAAAACTATTTACTTTTCTAATTTTATTTACCAAATAGTTTACCAACTATTTACCAATTAGTTTCATTCTAATTTATATAATTTTTTAACTTGTTTACTATAAACGTTTTTTCTTAAAAAATCTGTTTACTAAATATTTATTGAAATTATTACAAATATTGTAAAAAAAAAAAAAAAAAAAAAAAAAAAAAAAAAAAAAAAAAACTTGTTTTCCATAAACGGATTGTTTTTCTTTAAATTTGTTTACCAAATATTTTTTAAACCGTTTGTTTGCTGTTGTTTGCTTACAGATTTTTTTTTTAAAAAAATTAAACTAATTTACCAAACACTTTTTCAAGCAGCTTTGTTTAACACCCACTTTCAATTTTTTCTTTTTTCTTTTCTTTTTTTTTTTTTTACAAAGCCAATATTAAAATTTACATTTTGTCTAAATTGCATCTTTTCGATTAAATATAACCAAAAAAATCATTTAACATCTCAAATGAAAATATTGAAAACTCGTGCAATTTAGTTACCCTTCAAAATTAAAGTACAATTTTCTTTTTCTTTTTTTTTTTATAGATTCAACATAACAAATTTTATTAGTATTGAAGGTATAAAAATAATACCATAGAAAAATATAAATTTATTTCATTCCTATGTTGTCCTCAAGCAAATAATAATGTCCTCAACAAATGTCCGAGTACATATGAAAAAAATGTAAATAGCAATAACGTTCGCACAATTGCGATCTATTACAAATACTTCACGAAAATTTATTGACAAATATTGGATGACAAAAAAATTTACTCCGAACGTAAAACCAACGAACCTCAAACTAATTGGGAATGAAATCTGGAAATGTGTAATTAGTTTGGACCCTACACGAAACAAAATAATATAAATTTGAGGAAGAGCAAAAAATAATAAGAGACATTCGTTATTGAAGCGGTAAGAGGAGACCTACAAAAAGGGAAGGAAAGCCCACAGAAAAATCAAGAAAAATAGAGAAATCCAAAAAAATAAATCAAATACAAAATCATAAAATCAAACCCCAAAAAAATCCAAGAAAAAACCATGCAAAACTCTACAGATCTAACATGTTGAGAAAAGTAAATTAAAAACCATGCAAAACCCTATAGATCTACAGATCCAAAACTCATGAAAAAAGATACCGAAAAAAAAATGTAAATTCGAACAAAGAACTCCAAAAGAAAGTAAATCTAAAAAAAAAAAAAAAAACTCCCAATAGAAGTAGACATAAAAGAAAAACTATAAAAAAAAAAAAAAGTAGATCTAAAAAAACTCCAAAAAATAGATCTAAACCATAAACTAGAAAAAAAAAATAGATCTGACAATAATATTTCATACCATAAGAGAAAATCGTGGAAGAGATATGAATGGAAGAAGTATGAAGCGACAGACGAGGGAGAGAGAGAAACGTCTGAAAAGAGTTAAGATGGAAGTAATTGAAAATATACATTATTAAGACTAGTTTTTTAGAAGTAAAATGATAGATTATTAAATCAACCGTTTCTTTTAATTGATCAAATAAACACTAGGTAGAGTTAACCTAAATCTCATACTGCAAATTAAACGTCCCCTACAAGTCTTCAAAAGTTGTTTAAAAAAACTTCAAACATCAAAATTAAAGGAAACATTTCAAGTTGAATTTTTTTATAATTTGATGTTCTTTTTATTGGTGTTATTAAAAATCAATTTTTTTTTTTTTTTTAAAAAAGACTAACACAATGCATGTTACAATAAAGTAATATATAAGTGGTTTTAATAAAAGTGTCAATCATACTTTTTTTGTTTTATTTTCCCTCTTTTTATTTTTACTTTTTTGAGAAGGCCAACCTAACTCTTTAATGTCATTAAATATATGCATTAATATTTTGACTAAAAAAATGATATTAATATTGTGCAGACCATGCATGTTTTGTTTGTCATTATTGCTTTATTTGCATTAACATTATTACACCCAACTTATTACTACTTACCCTAATTTGTTATCATCCCAAATATCATTTATTTATTTTTAATTATTATTATTATTATGGTGACACAAAAATTGAACTATATGCTCATTTTCACATCCCAACTATTGTATTAAACCATATCTAATTTTGTGTTAGTATCTTGCCTTCATTCTAATTTTTTTAAAAACGGTCCAATTCTTTGATTTATTAAATTTAGTAAACTATGGCCCATCACTACAAGGAAAAAGGTATTTGCCGATGATAAAAACCGTCGGGCAATCACTAAAAAGCATTAGGAAAACATCTCCCGGTGCTAATTACATTGTTGGCAATATCATCGGGAGCTAAACGTCATGTAAGAGTATATCAGCATGCAGCGGAAGCAACAAGGATTAATAAGCATTCTAATTCATTAATTTTGACTATAAATAAAGCATGCTCATACAATAATAAAAGGGTTTCAAGCAATACCTTTGTAGAACTTTTAAAATCTCAATTCTCAACTGCAAACGTCTCCAAATCTCATTTTGAACCACCTCAAGATCTTCCCCACTATTCTCGTGGAGCTTTAGATTGAGTTGTGGGACTCAAAATAAGTTTGAATGAAGGGAACTTGGGGAAGAACTCACTGCAACAACCCACTTGAAGATCAGCTTTTTCAACTCAAATTTTTTAGCAAAAACTCTATTGATGCATGCCTTAATTCCACTTCCATCTTCTCTATTTATTGCAAGACTTTCATGCAAAGAAGATAGCTGCATAAGATGCACCTCATGCTTGGATATTTGAAGCAAAACTTAAGTGGATTTAGTGTGAGCTAGTTGAATGAGTAGTGGAGAAATCCCACATTTCAAATTATGTATTTTTGCAATTTTGATTTTCAAAAATGATTTCTAAAAATCAATTTTGTTTTTCAAAACTGAAAAGATTTATTAATTTTACAAAATTAATTTCATAATAAATTAATTTTCTATAAAATTAATATTAATTAATTAATTAAAAAAAAATAATTAATTTAATATCAAATACTAAATTAATTGTACATAAATTCCACCTTCATGAATTATATTAAATCATATTTAAATATTATTTAAATTTTCAATTCCATTTAATTCTAAAATTAAATGCATAATTATATCTCATATAATTAATAATTCTCTTAATTCTAATTTCGACGTTTCAAATTAACTTATCACACTAATCTAAAGCTAGTCTATTTACGAGCTAGTAGGGGGACC